>NW_024090399.1:0-25967 GCF_014356525.2 Nilaparvata lugens
TTTTATTACCTCATACAGAGAGGCTTTTGTTCATTATGGATGATAATAAAGCTTTATTATTATTATATTATTATTATTATATTATTTAACAAAAATCCTAATAATGCTGCAAATCACCCCAAAGACTTCTGCTACTGCAGACATTGACAACATGTAACAGGTAGATGGAAATTCGATGAGAACTGCTATCCAAAAATTAGTTGCCAGCCCGGGAATCGAACCCGGCACCTCCCAATTACTAGTCAGGAATGCTTACCCTTACACCAGACTGACAATCTCTGGATAGCAGTGCTCATTTTATACGAAGCCATAGCGGCCAACCAGTTATAGATGGAATAAATAGAGAATGCATTTATTCAAATGCTAATTAATATATAACTATTATTTAACGAAAATCCTAAATAAATGCTGCAAATCACCCCGAAGACTTCTGCTACTGCAGACATTGACATTGGTTGGCTGCTATGGCTTTGTATAAAATGAGCGCTGCTATCCAGAGATTGTCAGTTTGGTGTAAGGGTAAGCATTCCAGACTAGCAATTGGGAGGTACCGGGTTCGATTCCCGGGCTGGCAACAAATTTTTGGATTAGTTTCTCATCGAATTTCCATCTACCTGTTAACCCTGTTGTCAATGTCTGCAGTAGCAGAAGCCTTTGGGGTGATTTGCAGCATTTATTTAGGATTTTTGTTAAATAATAGTTATATATTCTCTATTTATTCCATCTAAAATATCTTGATTCCTTCTTATAGGTACTCTACATTTCTACAAGAGCATGTAGGTACCGTTCATTTTCTTCCTCACTCATCAGTTTGAATTACCATTACCATCTTCCATTACAAAAAATCCAAAGGACTATACTCAATAACTATCACAATACATTTACACTTAAAATTATCTATCACAATAAATTTATTTGAAGCATTTACTGAGGCAGGAAAAACTAAAATATGCTATTGGAACAGATGGTTCCACAGCCAAATACTAACAAGCCTTAAGTTGGCATAAAAGTCATAATTAATACAAAATACTGAGACGACACGATTTTCCCAGTAGCATACCTTCTATGCACACACAGAGTCGACACAACACAATGCAGAAAAGCAAAGCAGAGAAATAAATTGTTATAACAGACTGACTTCTCATGATAATTTCCCATATCCTCATCATTCACAATTGGAACAATGAATATTGTTACAAATATAATATTTCATATTCACAATTTCTTGATGAAAACTAAAAAGCCTAACAGTTTTCAATAGATCACACCATGAGCACAAATATATTTCATAAATAGTCATACTAAACTAATATACAATATTGTCAATAATGCAATAATAACTTACCTGCCAATAATGTATAAATTTATTTCTTTTCAATTATTTTATAAAATTTGCCTACAAAAATATACTCATGCTAGAACTTCGTAGCACGTACTATTTGGTCGGGTCACGATTCTGATTGCCAGGCAATTCCTGACCCGGCAAGAAAAACCAAAGATGGCGACCGGGTGATGAACTGTCAAAAGCTCCCATGGAACGCGGGTGGCCCACTGAGCTCTATACTAACTGGAATGGACTAGCACACAAAGAAAGTGACGCAGCTGGTAAATATGGGCAACCCGCATTGCTGTGGGATTCGTCATTTTGTAACACATTGACTCTTATGGAAAATGCATTGCACAGTTTCAATTTCTATTTTATTTCTATTTGTATGTCTTATTCCATGGAAGCGTGATTTTTCCTTTATTAAGCAGTTCATTGTTAACTTTTTGAGAGCAAAAATGATGTAATAGGTTGAATATGAATAAAGAAAAAATATAAAAAATAAATAGAATTTCATTATAAAATTTCAGAATACTTGGTCTGCAAAACAGAAACATAAACCTAATAAACTTCACTCATTTTCATTGGAAAGTCTGTTATTTTATGGAATGGGCCTATTATGCATAATAAAGATAATGAAAATTATCTCTTGCATTCTATAAGAATAATTTTATTTGCTATGCAGGTCCTCTGCATTTCCTTAAGATTGATTCTAATTTAAATTCAACTGCTCAAGTACTGAAACTTTATGATTTTTGTTTTACAGGCAGCTCGGACTTATTCCAGTCCGAAAGAATCCCATGAAAGAATACTACGGCTACATCAAGATGGCTGGTGTAGCAGCAGGTAAGGCGCTTCCATTCAATCCTCTTATAATATAAATTTTATCACATAATAACGATTAGTGATAGTAGTCAGATTGTTGTGAGTAATTTTACCATATTCTGCTGCTATTTTTGTAGAGACTTATAATTTACGCCAAGCTAAAAACTTTGAGCTTTTACATTAGAGTTGTCATTCAAGTTTTAAACAAATTATTATGGCAATATGTTAACATTACAGCAAAATTGCTTCCTCAACTTGTGAAAATCCTTCTTTCTAACATGATTTTTGTTTTCCATACATTGTCGAAAACACTGAGAAAGTTGCCAACAAAATTTTCCATCATTACAAGTCCATGAATGCTACTATATGCTCTCTAGGCGAAAAAATGCCAGCTTTTGGTACTCCACATTGTTTGAGAACAGCAAATTTTTTAAAGATAATTAACAACTTTTTTATAGAATAATCTGTGAAAACTTTGGTGTATAATAATGCAGCTTTATACCCATTGCATTTTGAAAACTTAAACCAAGCTACTCCACAATTGAAAGAAGTCTGTCTTTTCAATACTAAAGAAGATACAGAGAACAACCTAGAAGACTCACAGTATAGGGAAATCTCTAAAACTATGAGATAAATAAAATGTTTGGGGAAATTTGATTAACATTCGTGTTGCTATCCTTTTGCCAGATTGGTTTTTTACAATGTAGGAATATAATCAATTAACAAAATTTTCAATCTAATTAAGCAAGTGTATTATTTATTGAAAAATAAATTTACTTGATGAGTACAATGAATTGATTGTTTTAAACAAGAATGAACAGTTGATATTACATAATATATACTGGTATCAGCTATCCTCTATAAAAGGCAGTGACTAGGCAGAGAATTGACAACGTTGTTCTAATATATTTCTCTACTGCCAATTAAACGTGACCTCATTATAGACGCGTTTCTTCTATGTTATATGTTCATGATTATGACATTATTTGAGCTACTCTTTCGGTGTAATTTAATCAAGTTTCTGTAAAATTTTGTAGCCAAGCTTGAAGTTTCCTTCTTGAACAACTTCGAAAAAGTGGCACTGATACAGCCTGTTTGAGAGTGATTTATATCATATTGAAAATTCAGAACTACAATATATTTTGCAAGCACCACTGTATATAGACTGCACTACTAGTAATGATAACATAATGCTTAGTAGGCCTAAATATGGAAGTCAATCATCTTCACTATTTAATGATGTTTTAATATCATTGTTCATTATATGCCCCTCTCTTTATGTTACAGAAGCCACCACAGAGGGTCATGTGTGGACCTGAGGCAACAAAAGTTAAATTTATTTGGGATTAAAAGTTAAAAGACAGTTGTGCAACCGGGTGATAATCTTGTATTAAAGAAAGTTCTTATGTAGCAAGCAAACGATGAAGTAAAGGCTGCTATTAATTATATCAGATGACTTTAGTTGCTGCAAGAGTGTTGAACATGTTCATCTACTGAAGCTGCAATGACATCCACTATCCCATAGAATGTTCTATGAGCAGTACTTTGAGAAAAATTGTATTTGTCATCAGCAGCTAAGAATGTCTCTGGTTTCCTCAACATCCAAACTGTAAAAATTATTTTCTTCTCAAGAGGTATTTTTATATTTGCAGGCTGAATAATTCTCCTTCCTAAAACTTCTAAGAGCATCTGAAAATGTTTATGTTAATCTTTGTAAAATTGGAATTTAATAAAAAAACAATCTACCAGTTTTTGATTTGAAATACGGTACACCGTGTTTGGTTTTCGTATGGCCTATATCTTACAGTACCTCTATTATATGCTCATATGGCCCGCCGCAAACTAAACCCAGGCTAATCCACGAAAAGCAAACCACGCTGTGGGATGTTTTGTAAATCATTGCTATGGAATTATTCATAATCAATCAGCTGACAAGTGGATTATTCATTGCATGTATTACACAGATGTCTGGAAAAGCTTAGCTTCTTTGGTTTACATAACATCCTCGGCGTGGGTTGCTTTTTGTGGATTAGCGTTGGTCTTCTTTGCGGTGGGCCTAGTCAACTATGACCATCCTATAACTGAAGACGCGATCAATCTATCCAGGAATGCCTGGTCATTGGAAATAAATGAAAATAATTTAAAATAGTCAACATCACTATAAAAAACTATAGATATTCAATTTCGACTAAAATAACAAACCAGTTACTTGAGATGAGTAAAATGGTGCAACAACGAAAACTAGTCTCTCAAAATGTTTTTATATAAGTGTTGTTTAGAAAATATAAAGTTGGTTTTATTTCTAAAAACATCAAATGTTTTAATTTGTAATACTGTATCACATTTTCTCAATAAAAAATCGAATCTTCAATTTGATATTCAAAATATCAATAAAACTTTATAGTAAATATCGGTATAATTGATATTTGGACTTGACATCTGCCTGGAATTTATCAGCTATTCTAATGTTGAATGACCTACTGTAACAAAGTTCTATTTCTCAATTAACAAATAATTCTAAACAACATGAAGGTTAAATAAAATTCAAAACAGTTTAAAAATAAAGTTTTATTGAGAATAATAAATATAATTTGTAAACTGGTATTCTTTATTAGTGAGGTTGGCAATTGATGTCGTGTCTAGGCATCCCCAAAAACTTCGGGCACTTCTCTCAAGAAAAGATGGCTGCTGGCTAGGGTAGAAATGTTTTAGTCCTCTTGAAATTTTTCTATATAAGTGAAGTTTAAAATGTTTTAATTGAGATCTGAATAGTTTCATTATTTTCTCAATGTTGAGGCCATTTGAAATGTATTCATTCACTCATTGACCGCCAGATGGCAGGAGAAGTTCTATAATTTTATAATATCAATTATTACTCATCAATTTATCATTCCAGGCATCTGCCGGTTTGAGAGTCAGTGTGGATTTAGCTTTCGTTCAGCTAAGTACTCACTCTTGAGGCTTTAAGATTCAGGAAATTCGTCCTGAATCTGCCTAAATATTAGTGTCATTTAATATCATAGGAAATTCGGCCTATACATTATTTATTTGTGTACATAAATATTGTATTTTCGTTCTACGTGAAAAGTTATTCACATTTCCTATTAGTGAAAAAGTGAATGCCAGAACTCCATTTTAGTTTTGTTTTTATCAATAGTCAAGTCATAGTGCTATATATCCAGACAGTAGACTTTATCTTAGAACCGGGAAACAGTAAGGAACCAACTGTAACAATTGCAGTTATGATCGAGCGCTCGAGGCAGAAGGAACTGAGGCCGACCGCTCATCTTAACTTGGTGATAGTAGAGTCGTGTATTTCTCAATTTTATTCATGCTTTGAAATAATTGAGAAACGTTTTCATATTCTGTTTTTTCCTATATCCAGTGTTACAATGAGTGACAAATGTAAAGTATGTTCCAAAGTAGTGAGTAGTCGTCAGTCGGAAATACAGTGCAGTGAATGTAGTAAAATCTTTCATGGTGGCTGTGTACAGATGTCTAAGGATGATATAGACTTTCTCAGTAGCAACAACGAAATTTGGCGTTGCGACCTGTGTAAGAAGAGCAGAAGGAAAAGCATGCAGGTAGAAACATTACTGAGCAGAGACAAAATCAATTTGAAAGACGTTTACAACCTTCTTCAGGAAATGAGAGAAGAAAACAAAAATCAAATCAAGGTTTTGGATAGACAGTTAGGGAAATCAGTAGAGTCATGTCATGAGAATATTGAAGAGCTGAAAGGAATGATATCTGACCAACTAAACATCATCAACGAATACAAAGCTAATTACGAATCACTGATGACAGAAAACACCAACCTAAAGAAGAAATGCAACGACCTCGAGACTCATTTAGAGGACCTGGAACAGTATTCGCGGGCAAATAGCATCGAGATTAATGGAATCCCTAAAGATAAAAATGAAGACATCATTCAGATCGTGAAAAACGTTGGTCATGGACTGGGCGTTCCGGTAGGAATACGAAAGACATTGGTATAATGGATTGAACGACCAAGGCTGTTTAAAAGCCTAAGCGTTTCGCAACACAAGGTTTTCAACGAGCTGAAGATCATGAAGAAAGATAACCTCCTTCAATACATGTGGGTGCAAAACGGAAAGGTGCTGACGCGAGTGCATGATGGAGCCAAAGTTGTCACTGTTACAACACTCGATCGAGTGAGCGCCCTAAAACTAAAGAATACAGGTAAACAGTTATCACCCTCCAAGCAGAAACAGCTGATACAGATAACAAATTCACAACCGAAATGAACAAGACTCTTACTAAATGTTGAATGAAAAAGACTAAGAAATTGTCAAAAAACCACTGATTTATTGATAATTAGAAAGACTGGTTTTGGTTATTACACCATTGTCAATCTCTGATAAACTAAGACTAAATACAAGAGCAGCAGAATTTATACTAGTAGGTGAGTACTGCTATTGGTCAAGGGCATGAACGCCTGCCATTGGCCTAGCTAGACAGTCTCCTCCCCCTCAATGGTGTGACAAAATGGCGGCTTAAGCAACAGAATTGCCATGATAATAAAATTTAATTTTAGTACAAAATAGGAACCAAGAAAACAAGTATAAAACAAATATGTAAATGGAAAAACTATTGACTAATGTATGCTTACAATTTTATGATAAAACTAAATTCGTAGTGTTGTACTGGTTGAAATGAATCTGGTCATTTAAACTATACTGGGAATTTTCCTTAATTACTCTTGTTATTTCTAAAGCCTCTAGAATATTCAAAGATCTGCCTTTGTTATTAACATGCAGAACTCAACATTCTCCTTAACTGTGAACTTGTGATTTTTTGTTATCAAATGTTCTGCAAAGTTAGATTCCCCATTTTGTTTATTCCAATCTCTGATGTGCTCTTTAATTCTACTTTTGAAACTTCTACCAGTCTGACCCACATAACAAGCATTACAATCATCACATTTAAGTTTGTACACCCCGCTTTTATCCCAAATATCAATTTTGTCTTTACTCCAGCTAAATAGACTATTTAAAATCGGTTTGGTCTTGAAAGCAACATGAAATCCATTCCTCTTCAATTCCCTACCCATTTTATCAGATACGAGGCCTAAATATGGGTTTGTTATCCAAGTCTTCTCCTCACAGTTTGAGCCTACAAAGCTAGAATTGATAAAAAATTTTCTATTAATTTTACTCAATAATCTGTCCACCATACTTCCTTCATACCCATTTGTGACAGCTATCTGTTTAATTTTAGTAATCTCAATATCAAAATCATGATGGGTCATAGGTATTGTTAGTGCTCTATAGACCATGCTATTGAAAACAGAAAGTTTAATTTAGAGCAGGGGGAATTAACAAAAGATACCACTGGTCTTATAGGAATTAGTTTTGTGTAATTTACGTTGAGCAAAAAGCCTAGGTGGATATGGATTCATAACTGTTAGATACTTAGTTTCTTTCTTGTTAAATAATTTGGTGGTGGTGGTCAACTTATTTCTAATCAAGCTATTGATTTTGGTGGTGGGATTGGAGTTAATCTCAATGGAATTGTTATCTGCAATCAAATGGTTTACCTTACTTAGATATTCGTCCTTATCCATTATTACTGTAGTGCATCCTTTGTCAGCTTTCAAAATCATCAGGTCATTGGTTTTCATCTTCTTCTTTAAATTCTTCATGATGTCTGCCGTTTTTGTGATCTCTGGTCGAAGTTCCCTTGTCTTTTCTTGAAGAATTATGTCAGCACATCTGTTAGTTAGTATTTTGTTCTTTGAGGCTTCCCATTGCTATCAATGCTGCATGCTAGTCGTTCAAGTTGTTGGTTATCCAAATAGTTATGACTACTGTATTTGTTACCTCATCATAGTAACTCTGTCTCTGAGGATGAAAATTGGACTTGTGAGAAATTAGCTACCCTATCAGCAAACTTGTGTTGATGTTGAATGATAGGCCTATTATTTAGTGTCCAATGTTGATCTTTGAGAAGCTTCTGCAGTTTTTTGTTTTGAGTGACTGTTTTCTCACTCAATCTCCTAAAAAGTTGTTCCCTACATTTGTTGTCTAGGAAATCCCACTCAGCCTTGTGTAGTTTGCTTGCCAGTTGTATGTGGAGAATATAAATGTAGAAAGATAAGCTATCCCTTATTTTATACCAGTGATTGATCTCCTTCTTAATCCAAAATTTCTGGGCGGTTTTTATGCTTTTCTGTGCAATAGTAGAAGTGTTGTTGGTTACTATTGCCACATACTTTGGTATAACCTTCAGTTTCAAGCATTGTCTATTGAAGAAAATGTTCCTTTCTGCTACTCCATACTTGAGTTTCTATTTAAAATAGAACTTCACTTCTTCAGCTTCACTTGCTAGTTTCACTTTTTGTGTAGTTGAGAAGTTGATATTGTGGTAATTATTCATATTGAATGGAGAAGACTAAGAAATTGTCAAAAAACCACTGATTTATTGATAATTAGAAAGACCGGTTTCGGTTATTACACCATTGTCAATCTCTGATAAACTAAAACTAAATACAAGAGCAGCAGAATTTATACTAGTAGGCAAGTACTGCTATTGGTCAAGGGCATGAACGCCTGCTATTGGCCTAGCTAGACAGTCTCCTCCCCCTCAACGGTGTGACAAAATGGTGGCTTAAGCAACAGAATTGCCATGATAATAAAATTTACTTTTAGTACAAAATAAGAACCAAGAAAACAAGTGTGAAAGATAATAAAACAAATATGTAAATGGAAAAACTATTGACTAATGTATGCTTACAATTTTATGATAAAACTAAATTCGTAGTGTTGTACTGGTTGAAATGAATCTGGTCATTTAAACTATACTGGGAATTTTCCTAAATTACTCTTGATATTTGTAAAGCCTCTAGAATATTCAAAGATCTGCTTTTGTTATTAACATGCAGAAACTCAACATTCTCCTTAACTGTGAACTTGTGATTATTTGTTATCAAATGTTCTGCAAAGTTAGATTCCCCATTTTGTTTATTCCAATCTCTGATGTGTTCTTTAATTCTACTTTTGAAACTTCTACCAGTCTGACCCACATAACAAGCACTACAATCATCACATTTAAGTTTGTACACCCCGCTTTTATCCCAAATATCAATTTTGTCTTTACTCCAGCTAAATAGACTATTTAAAATCGGTTTGGTCTTGAAAGCAACATGAAATCCATTCCTCTTCAATTCCCTACCTATTTCATCAGATACAAGGCCTAAATATGGGATTGTTATCCAAGTCTTCTCCTCACAGTTTGAGCCTACAAAGCTAGAATTGATTGAAATTTTTCTATTAATTTTACTCAATAATCTGTCCACCATACTTCCTTCATACCCATTTGTGACAGCTATCTGTTTAATTTTAGTGATCTCAATATCAAAATCATGATGGCTCATAGGTATTGTTAGTGCTCTATAGACCATGCTATTGAAAGCAGCAAGTTTGTGAGAAATAGGATGACAAGAATGAAGAGGAATGATAACATCAGTATGGGTTGGTTTTCTGGAAATAGAAAACTTGTGAAAACCAGTTCTATGATCTATTCTTAAATCTAGAAAATTCAATACACAATCCTGTTCTACCTCTACAGTGAATTTTATACTCTGATGTAATCCATTCAGATAGGAAAGAAAATTGTCTAGTTGTCTGTTACTTCCTTTCCATAAGCAAATAATATCATCAACATATCGAAACCAGTAAACAATTTTATCTTTGAAATGACTATTTTCAATTATTCTACTTTCTAACTTATCCATAAAATAATTCAGCTAGGAGTGGTGAGAGGGGTGACCCCATTGCCAACCCCTCTCTTTGTCCAAAAAATCTATTGTTAAATTTGAAATAATTATGCTGAGTGCATAACTTCATCAATCCTATCAGTTCTTCTCTGAGTGTATGATCATTTATAGAGGCTTCCATTATTTCCTCAGCTCTTTCAAGACTTTCTCCCACCGGAATGTTAGTGGATAAATTAGTGACATCAAAATGACACAAGTTTATAGGATGATAGAACAGGAATATGTTTTATATTGTTGACCAACTTCAATGAATTTTTAATACTAAACTTTGGTTGAAAACCTGATAATGACCGAAAGGTGCTATTCAGTTTGTGAGCTTATTTAGAGCAGGGGGAATTAACAAAAGATACCACTGGTCTTATAGGAGCATTAGTTTTGTGTAATTTAGGTTGAGCGAAAAGTCTAGGTGGATATGGATTCATAACTGTTAGATACTTAGTTTCTTTCTTGTTAAATAATTTGGTGGTGGTGGTCAACTTATTTCTAATCAAGCTATTGATTTTGGTGGTGGGATTGGAGTTAATCTCAATAAAATTGTTATCTGCAATGAAATGGTTTACCTTACTTAGATATTCGTCCTTATCCATTATTACTGTAGTGCATCCTTTGTCAGCTTTCAAAATCATCAGGTCATTGGTTTTCATCTTCTTCTTTAAATTCTTCATGATGTCTGCCATTTTTGTGATCTCTGGTCGAAGTTCCCTTGTCTTTTCTTGAAGAATTATGTCAGCACATCTGTTAGTTAGTATTTTGTTCTTTGAGGCTTCCCAATTGCTATCAATGCAGCATGCTAGTCGTTCAAGTTGTTGGTTATCCAAATAGTTATGACCACTGTATTTGTTACCTCGTCCTAGTAACTCTGTCTCTGAGGATGAAAATTGGACTTGTGAGAAATTAGCTACCCTATCAGCAAACTTGTGTTGATGTTGAATGATAGGCCTATTATTTAGTGTCCAATGTTGATCTTTGAGAAGTTTCTGCAGTTTTTTGTTTTGAGTGACTGTTTTCCCACTCAATCTCCTAAAAAGTTGTTCCCTACATTTGTTGTCTAGGAAATCCCACTCAGCCTTGTGTAGTTTGCTTGCCAGTTGTATGTGGAGAATATAAATGTAGAAGATAAGCTATCCCTTATTTTATACCAGTGACTGATCTCCTTCCTAATCCAAAATTTCTGGGCGGTTTTTATGCTTTTCTGTGCAATAGTAGAAGTGTTGTTGGTTACTATTGCCACATACTTTTGGTATAACCTTCAGTTTCAAGCATTATCTATTGAAGAAAATGTTCCTTTCTGCTACTTCATACTTGAGTTTCTATTTAAAATATAACTTCACTTCTTCAGCTTCACTTGCTAGTTTCACTTTTTGTGTAGTTGAGAAGTTGATATTGTGGTAATTATTCATATTGAATGGAGAAGACTAAGAAATTGTCAAAAAACCACTGATTTATTGATAATTAGAAAGACCGGTCTCGGTTATTACACCATTGTCAATCTCTGATAAACTAAAACTAAATACAAGAGCAGCAGAATTTATACTAGTAGGCGAGTACTGCTATTGGTCAAGGGCATGAACGCCTGCCATTGGCCTAGCTAGACAGTCTCCTCCCCCTCAATGGTGTGACAAAATGGCGGCTTAAGCAACAGAATTGCCATGATAATAAAATTTACTTTTAGTACAGAATAAGAACCAAGAAAACAAGTGTGAAAGATAATAAAACAAATATGTAAATGGAAAAACTATTGACTAATGTATGCTTACAATTTTATGATAAAACTAAATTCATAGTGTTGTACTGGTTGAAATTAATCTGGTCATTTAAAACTATACTGGGAATTTTCCTTAATTACTCTTGTTATTTGTAAAGCCTCTAGAATATTCAAAGATCTGCTTGTGTTATTAACATGCAGAAACTCAACATTCTCCTTAACTGTGAACTTGTGATTATTTGTTATCAAATGTTCTGCAAAGTTAGATTCCCCATTTTGTTTATTCCAATCTCTGATGTGTTCTTTAATTCTACTTTTGAAACTTCTACCAGTCTGACCCACAAAACAAGCATTACAATCATCACATTTAAGTTTGTACACCCCGCTTTCATCCCAAATATCAATTTTGTTTTTACTCCAGCTAAATAGACTACGGTATTTAAAATCGGTTTGGTCTTGAAAGCAACATGAAATCCATTCCTCTTCAATCCCCTACCTATTTTATCAGATACAAGGCCTAAATATGGGATTGTTATCCAAGTCTTCTCCTCACAGTTTGAGCCTACAAAGCTAGTGTGCCGAGCACTCCTTTTAATTCAGCCCTTTTCCCAAGTTATAATAGTAAATTTAATACGCAATAGACTAGAGCCATTATTGTAAGTGAGTTAGCGAAATAAATTATTCTCTCTCTCTATTATGAACGGCCATGACTTCGAGTTTCCCATGATAGATATTTAAAAATTGTGGCTCCGAGTCGTCCAATGATAAATTCAATGAGTCGTCGAGGAATGTAGATTATGGAATTATCTCTAAAACTTAGCCTTCCTGTCGCGACATAAAGTGTGATAAGCTGGAAAACAGCAAGCATTGAAATTATAACAAACTACCGATTTTGCAGTTACTATTTGGTCCAAAGGCTCTAGAAGCCACGCGACGATTGGTCAAATTGATTCCCTTCGCCCAATAGGAGACCTGCTTCTAAATACAGTAGTGGGGGGATTCCCCAACCGCAAGACCAGATTACGTTTTGGAGGACACTTTGCTAGGAGCACTACGAGAGTAAAGATGTAGTCATTATGTTTCGCCCTTTTTGGGCAAGTTTATAAGTTCATATAATTAGTTAATGTAGGAGCTAGTTTTATTTTTATTAATGTTTAAATTTTCTAGTAGTGCCATGTCCTGAAAGGTTTAATTGTGTTTCTTCATCATGTACGAATAATTGTTTCTTCAAATAACCGCTAAGGTACGTAAAATAAGGTTAAAATATAATTTAGGGAATTTAATTGATTGAAACTTCCATAAAAGTATTGAATTAATTAAGCCTGTTATTTTTCAAGTTAATAATATTGATTGAGAATAATCCTTTTGATTTTATTAGTGATGGAAGATAATTATAAATTTTTTTTCTAAAGAAGTATAGAATGTTTTCAGTTACGTTACATTTGAGTTATTGTTTCTGAAAATATATTATCGTAGAGTATTGCTGAAAGTCAGGAAGATAGCCTTTAAATTGGAATGAAATTTTTAAGATTATGTTCATATTGAGTTTATGACTATTTTTAATTTTATATTTTTTCAGACTCTGTTTTCTTATGTCATTAAGGCTTTCGAATAATTTAGTAAATTTTTATGATAGAAATCTTAATAGACAAAGAAGAAAGTTTTTCTTTTCCATGAAATTAATATAATAAATGTTGGCTAGCGCACAAGTTTCCAACAATACTAGTCGAGCTACTATATGAAAAATTATTTGATTTTGCAAACCAACGAAAAATAACATATAAGTTAGCATCATTTCAATCTGAATTATTCCTTTCCTAAGAGTATTATATCAATTTATATAAAAGTTAACATCATAATTAATGAAGTATTCATTTTTCTAAAAGCATTATATTAATTTATTACGAGTGTTTTCATAAATGTTGCATTGTATATTAATGACACTCTGGCAAGTAAATTTGTTTTAAATCTGTTAAATTTTGAGAATGAAATCAGAACGTCAAGATAAAATCTAAATTAAATAACAGAATAAACTCCTGTTTTAGCTTTTGATGAATTGTAGGAAGAGTTAGAAATTAATGCTGTAATACATTTATTTACAGCGGTTCATGTGTGTCCCCAAACCAACTTCTTGTACTACCACCCCTTTGGTTCCGCAACTTTATGTAACACCGCTTCAAGACACCCGTTCAGACGACAGGTCTAGGGACGTAAGAGGACGTCGCCGTCAAGCCAAATTCAACCGGTAAAAGTTCACCGCCAAAAACAAGGTACTGTAACCCCGACGATAAAGCAACGTACAGACCAACGAAAGTGCAGTGTAGTGAAACAAAGGTTCATTCGAGAATGTCAATCAAAAGTGGGGATTCAAAATTATTATGAAATGGGTTATATGGGTTACTATCGACGAAACTTGGGTTCAACGGGCTTTTCTTTCTTGAGTAATTCCATGTTGAAATTAACTTGTTATTTGATGACTGATATTGTTTGGTTTTGTGACGTATTGCTATCTAATCGGGGATAGTAATGCGCCCCCGAATCAGATGAAGAATGTCACCAAAGTAACATGAAATTGTTGTTTCTGTTGTTCGATTTTAGTTGCCAATGTTTATTGAAGCTGTTTGTATTTTTCAATCATTTCGAATTGTAGTGTTATTCTATAGTATAAACCTATTAAATCAGGCATGGCAAGATTAATTGAAGTTTTCTTGACTCTAGCCCGTTCACCTGCATGAATTAGGTATAGACTCAGGTATTTTCTAGATGTGTCGGCCTATTTCTAAATTCTAAATTTTATTCAAAATTGTCTTCTTCATCATCTTTTAAAAGGTAAAGGCACACAACTGCGCCGACTCTGCTGTCTAGAGATATTTAAATCTCTGGAATTCAAATTTTCTAAAAAATTAAAATTTTTCATAACTTACTCTAATAATACTAGATCAATTTTTCTGAGTCTATACTTAATAATTCATTCTGTGAACGTGTTAACTGTCAATATTTTAGGTTTGGAGTTGAATGAATAATTTATAGTTGCTACTCCAATTTTTTCTTAAGTTTAAATAATTGTAGATGAAACAGGAAAGTTATTCAGTTATGTTAAACCATTAAAATGATAATCTTTTGAAGTACTTAAAGATAAAGTTAGGTATTATCATTGAAGCTCAAGTTGAAAGTATTCTAAAACTTTATATTGAAATTGATCATTGAGAAATTAAAGGTTTAACGTTAGAATAAAAATGAGTACGGTAGAAGAAACTAGGATATGTGAGAAACAACTGATTCTAAGTGCTGAATAAATTTCTTGCATTCTGTAATTCCGTGAATGATGATAGAAATTATTGTGATGTCAACGTACGTATTCTGGTCTCACGCATCGGGTACTTGAGTATCATCATAGTATAGTAGTAGTGAAAGTGAATATTGAGATTTTAAAGGTCAACCCAAGTAAATTAGGAAAATTCGGAAATTATTATGGGAGAATGTTTGAGGAAAATAGGAAATTTTTTTTGATAAGTTTAGGTAGATCGAAGGTAATCAGAGAATAAATAGGAAACTGTTTTATTAGTTATTGTTGATATGTAGTTTTGAAAAGTTGATGAGTAGTTTTGGCCTTGAGATGTTTAAACTAAATAATTAGATATTGTAGATTAAAGTTGAAACAATGATCAAATCCTTCGGAATTTGTATAAAAATAAGTTGATTGAGATGAGGTTGTTAAGTCCCTTTATCAGTAATGTTTATTCTCGAAAAGGTGAATCAGTTTTATTATTGGAGATATTTTTTTTAGGTGTGATTTTTGCGGTAGGCATGCGTAGTGATAGTGTAAAGATCCGTTGTGTTGATGACGTTTCCTGTAGACTGTGGGGAGTTTTTTTTTGTTTGTTTAGTTGAGACTCAAGATTTAGAGGAGGACAAGGGGATGTCCTGCCTGTGTGTGTTGTTGTTGAATTTAGGTAATCGGCGCGAGTGTAGGTCCGTGTCCAGAGAGAACGGAGCACTGCCCGAAAGTTGTCCATGTAACAAATCAAGGAATCTAGCTGTGACTAACCTTGCAAATTTGTACGGTGGAATTGTATAATTTTAGCGAAAGGCACCGAAGATGGTGTGAGCTAAGATTTTTTTGTATCTAGTAAACGGTCTGGTTCATTCGAGAGTTATGGGGCTCGTCAGTAGAATAACGTAAACCGAAATCTAGAATATTTAGTGAGTCTTCGTAGTGATTGTAAGGGAAGCAATCAGAATAAGGCAGTTTAGGGAAGCCCAGTCAAAAGGTTCGTTAATGTTTGGTAGGAAAGTCAGCCGCAAAAACACAAGTAATAATAAATTAGTAAAAAAAGGGGGTATTATTGAGTTTAAAGTTGCTTAGAAATTTGGTATGGTAACGAAAATTGAAAGTTTTAGACAATGAATATTTAAAGTGATTAGTTAAGGTATACAAATAAAATAACAGAGAAACTTTTTCGAGTACCTGGGTAATGTTAAAATGGTTATCAGTGAAAGTAGAAATAAATATTGGAACAGTACTGAACGGGTTAAATTAAAATAAAATTAACAGTGAAATTCTTCTAGTTGAATTTGAAATGAAAAGGGAAAATCTCTTGAGTTGAGCATGAGTTTAAATTATTCTGTAGTTGAGAGTTGAAAGGTTGATTAAAAATTTAAATGGGGATATAAGGTAGAAATATGTAGGAAAATTCGTGTCAAAAAGGAAATAGAATTTTTGTTGGGAAAATTAAATTGAGGTAATTAACAGTAGTAGGACCCTTTAGAGATAAGTAGTCAAAAAGAATTAATAAATAAAAAAAAAAATAGGAAAATCTTTAATGAAATGATAAATTTTTTTTAATGATGAATAGTAAAATTGCAATCAAGTTTTCCATGTGACTAAGTTGGGATATTTTGAGATCTAGTAGAGTAATTGAAACTAGTTGGATATGAAGTTTATTGTTGAGAAATAATTATGTGAGGCTCCAGTAAGATTGAAAATGTCAGTGAACTTGAGAATCAGTAATAGTGTATTAGTAGACTATTAATGTGTTAATGTATTGGTAAATTTCATAATGTTGGTAATCAGAAGGCAAGCAGTAGCAGTTCATCAATGCTAAGTTAGAGCTGAACTTTAATATTATTAAATCATACCTTGAGAATTACTCTTCCAGTGTTTAGAGAAAATGTCACGTACTTTGAGTTTGCGATAAATAATAGCCTGGCACTCGATCATAGTTTTGTTTTGACTAGCGTTCTGTCGTGAAGGTTTCCTACTGGAATATTATAATGCAAAATCACGCTTGAGTCATGTTGAAAAATATCCGAAACTTGAAAAGCGCTCTGATTGCTTTTCACGCAGAATCGCAAACCAGATGAAAGCTGGCTGCCATTGGCCTTCAACCTGGCTTCACATGATAGCACAGGGTGTACCCCTTTTTCACTTATGTTTAGGTATAGTCCCAATCACCCATTGCTTAATGCATGGAAGTTTGATGAGATTTTCCCCGAACGACTAAATTCGGGAACAGTTCAGATTTGGAGGAAGGCTCGAAATAATCTACTTCGAGCACATACGAGAGTGAAGGAGAGATATGATCGGCGTCGTGTTGATGTACCTTTCAAAACGGGTGATTTGGTATTATTACAAGCACATGTACAATCCAGCACCGTTAATAAGACTTCTAGCAAACTCAGTTACAGGTGGAAGGGACCGTTCGTTATTAAGGACTGGTTTTCTCCGGTTCAACCATTATTATCTTTGAATCGTAGCCTATGTAGAATAGTATTGCCTACTAAATGGCTTTATATTGTTAAAAATATGTTGCACTCTCAACTCTATAGTAATGATAGTTAGATTTCAATACATTCAGCAGAGTGAAAAAGTTTCATCCTTTACTATTATGATCAACGTACTTCATATTTTACAACAGCAGAGTAACATAGAACCAATTAAAACTATGATGTCTTTTAAACGTTTTCCCTTGTTAGAGTTTGCCAAGAAAATAACCAGGGACTCAATAAAGTGATTGAAGTATTCAAGATTATTATACTCGGTCCGTCTTTAGTGCCTACTTAAAAAGTGGACACGCCCATATTGTTTTGTCCTGACTCTTGCCACAGTTTTAAAGACTCTTGCCACAAATCTCTATTAGTTATACATTTTGCTGAATTTCGGAATGATTAAAGAGATTTCTTTTGAAGAGGGCCCACTTCAAATTGGATCCTACTATCAATCCAGAAATTCGACTCTCCAAATCATACAGAATGCCTTTATGGTAACATATCCTGATTAGATTTCTTTTTGCGTGTTTCACACCGTAAGGAGGGGGAGTGTGCCGAAGTTCTCCGGTTACCGTATCGTTACACGACCCCGCCACCAAAAATTTTGTACAAAAAGCTCATGTCTCTCAAATAAAAATGTTCAACGGTTGAAACCTCCATAAACAGCAATTTGAAAGATGACTACTTGAGTTATGTTGAAAAAAGATCCGACCAGGATACAGATCAGTCTATTGAAGGCAAGATTTTTTGTTGTGAGTTATAATTGGATAGGTTTTTGTGAGTATGGCGCCACTCTATAGCCTTGTCTCTATACACTCAACGAGATGATTCCTAATGAATGAGAAGGAGAAAAGAGAAAAGGAGTTATGCTAAAGATATTTACCGTATTTGTTATAAGGATTCATTACGGGTTCATGAAGGGTTTATTAGTCAAAGATTTTGTTACATGACAATATAATGTATATAGAAGAAATTCCGGAATGTAAATAACTTGCGCAACTAGATTAGTCATTAAATTATGTTATTAACTTCGTAATATTAAATATATCTAGGTAGGTGAATTAGGTTTAATTTTATTTCATGCACGGCTGCATACTCACGGTAAATGAAATGATTGTACAGTTTTCCCACAGTAGTAGATAATTGATTGTTTGGTAAATCGGGTGATGATCAATTTTTGAAGTTATCAACAGTCATAATATCCTATGTGACAATGTATGTACGTGAGGTGTCTCTAATAATAATAAGTTATTTAGCATAAGACGATTTATCATAATATTCTATACTATACCCATTTTCAATAGCTTAATACTCATCCATTCATAGTTAAGAATTATACATTTACCTAGTTAGGAGTTAGTACTGTGGTGCATTTTTTGACTCGCCTCACATATGTAGGGTGATTTGCCAAATCATGTAGTGCTGTATTTAAATGCCTCACGTTGGGCCGGCAAATCATGTAAAGCGTTTTTTAAAGGCTTCACACATGTTGGGTGAATCTTGTAATGAATCAATGATGTAGAGGCTATAAATTTTGTAACTGCGTGCGTGGACGCTGAGTGTACACCAGACTGATTGACTCACTACAAGATTCAATACAATTGTCGGAATCGCGGGAGGCCTAAACGCTCGCTCACCCTTGATTCTTCTAGTGACAGATTGTATAATGATGAAATTTTTATAAGTAGTGTAGCGGACGCTAAACACTGAATACGGATATCTTAAAATTATTACCTGTGAAGAATGAGCATACAAAATCATACAGGTCGAGCAAAAATCCCTATGTAGATAATTTACGGGACTGCGTCTCTAATAAGTTCCGAAGGATTAATATACGGTATTTGAACCAAATATCGTTCGGAATATATTTCGAGAACAGAGTCTTGTCGGGTTTTAAGCTCTATTGTAGGAAATTATAGGATCTCTGGCTGCATCTGCTGTACTGTTGATATATTCGCTCCTAAGTCGAGGTTAGTAACAGATAAAAGCTGATATATGAGCAGGTAAGGACAAAGAACAAATATCTCGATCTGACCCCACTCACTACATCCACTTAGACCTGTTCCAATATCCAGCTTAGTTCAATTATTCCAATGATCGTATTCGATCGGTTCTTGATGATAGAGAACGTATCAGACACAATAATTGACAGGCTTAAGAAATAATCGAACTCAGAAAACGAATTAACAAAACTGGAATATATTATAATAAAATATATGATCATACAGTGCAGATTCAGAATTTGATTTACAGATTGATAATAATTTAGCATTGACAAAAAGAGTTAAAAATGTTCTTGTGCTTGCATGATACCATGCGTGATTCGACAGAATTTTACAATTGATAAAGTTTAACAGTTTTGAAAAAATAGTGAAAAATGAATTATAAAAATATTTTTTAAAATGCTCGGGGTCGTGGTTCTGGCAGCGGAGGATAGCTAATCAACTACAAGTTCTTAGAAATTCTACATGAATAAATTCTAGGCTCATAAATGCTAAAGCGCTTGTCGGCATGGCCAATAATTTAACGAAGAAAAAATTTATATTTCTGAACTGTAATATTTTTCGAAGCGTAGATTGGGGCCCCTTTAAACTTATAACTCACGTGAAATTCCTTGGCGGTCGTGGTTTTCTTCTTTAGATCAAAAATCGTTTGATCGGCAGCGGGTCCAGGCTTCGGTTTCAGCACGTGGGGAATTTTAATTTAATATTTCCTTCATCAAATTAATTAAGGGATGATTTAACTTTAAACTTTTAAATTTATCGATTGATGAAAATAAATTTACAAATAATGATTAGAATAGCCGAAAATATTGGCTCACAAATAAAACATATAAAATCGAACGAAAAATTTTTACAAATAGGTCTTGGTAACTTTAACGAGGTCTGAACGGTGAGGATTTCAAAAGGGAAGTGCTGTCTTTTTCTCTAAGCCTCTTGGCTAGACCTTTCTTCTGAGAATCTCGATATAATAATTTGCATGAAAATTTGCCATTTGTAGAACGATTGTGACGTAGATGTGACGTCAGTGGCAGGCAGTAGAATATAATTCCTTTAATTACAATAATAATTCAATTTATGTAATTCTTAAAACTGCTTAATCTTCTAGACATAGTTCCTCTCATACAATGTACATGTGCTAGCGTATATGATAAGGCAGGTTTGTTGTCTGATAGTAGATTAACATGTGTTGCTTTCAAATGATCACCTTTTTGGTGCTATTTTTATGCACTATGATTGGCTTAGGCTTGCCAAAGAGATTCAATTACCATGTGGTTCAGTTGAAGTAATAATTAATAAATTAATATTCTTATACAATTTTTATTATGTCTGAGACTGTTATAATTAATTTCTGCAGTTTTTTATCAATAATATAATTTCATGCTATGACCTAGTTAGTTACAATAAGACTTGACATTATAATATAATTTCTTAAGTAATAAATAATTTCAACAATAATACATACATTTTATTTTTTATTCGAAATTCTTGGTCCTTTATTGATAGTTTTTTAATTTTTAGAAATGATATTATACCTTGCGTGAAACTGGCGTGACATTTGACAATACTTTGAATCAGTCAGCTGTGTTCAGGCTGCTTTAAACATCTGATTGGCAGTAAACAAAGTGTAACCTCAAAATTCAATGAGCAATTCATAAATAATTCGTGCTTTATTTGCAGAATAATTATAATTTTATTGAATAATTTTCTAGAAAATATTCAGTACAGAACGGTACTCTTATCTAATATACAGTTACTGATAAGTAAGCTTTATCGCTCGGTCACTAACTATTCCTTTAGCAAATTCTTTCATTTTAAAAGGTAATCACAATTTTCTCTCTTCTCATGAGATCTATTTAAAAGATTCATCACACAAAAGCCCCCAGGATATTTTAAATAGGTAATTGGGAGACGAGTCGAAACAATGACTATTTGAAAAATCCGATATTGTGATGAATACACTATTTCATCTCCTTACTTCTACGAAAACTCGACACTTAACACTAAAAACGATATATCGTGCACTTTTGGCTACAAGAAAATAAATAATTGATTGTTCCTTCCATTGGATACAATCGAAATACAATAATTAATGAGGTCTCTTTGGATCCTTCATTAAAACAACTCCACAACTTCCATTCACGGGTGGCTTATGAGCAGACCCATAACTATAACAAATATACAAAATTCGACATATTATCCTCTTAGGATTCAAACAGTATTTGCAACAAATATAGATTTTCATCATTTTTCATGGTTATTACAAGTTTCGACTCTTTGTTCTGGCTTTTACATAAATTGAGTGAGAGTGTGATTTAACTTCGGTGACTTGACAATTGTCTACTGTTGATAATACAATTTTTGTTTTTGTTTTTCAGTTGTGCGGATTGTACTAGGCGATTTTTTCTGTGATGACTATAGCACGATGTGGATGGCTTGATCAGGTTGGTAAATTTTTAAAGTTGTTTTGTAGTTTTATTTCCTTGACTTAGAGTTGATAATAATTTCTTCATTTGATGTGGATTTATAATGTTTCCTTATTAGCTGAGATGCGGCGAAGTTTAGGTTATGTTGATTAGGTTGCAGTAGAAATATGCTAGTTTGCAAAGATGTGATTCAATGGGTAGGCTGTGACTATGAAGAAGTTTGATAATTTGTGTAATTTACAACGTAGATTCAGCTAATTCAAAAATTATTTCTTTCTCAAGCCCCCATCTAAATTTGATTCGGTGTCCTTCAAGGTCCAATTCCGATTTGCAACTATCCGTTTTATCAAAACTTGGCTTAAAACGAATTTGCCGACGAAGTAGGTAGATCTCTTCAGCCAATGTTGTTCTTCCCTTGTTGACCGGTAACATGCAGTTTGATCTTTTTAAACCTGACATGCCGGTGGTGTCTGTGGGTTTTTCTTGATGATATTTTTCTTTCCTGCATGCTGGTGTACAGTCTGATTGATTTCAACCTGACATGACTGCGGTGTGAATAGATTCTTCCTGAGACTATTTTTCTTTTTTCTTGCATGTTGGTACAATGTTTGATGTGGGATTTCAGCCTTACTTGACGGCGGTGTAGATGAATTCTATTAGATGGTTTTCTTTTTGGACATATTGTAATCCTTCTTGTTTGTTGGTTTGATTCATAGGTTTCCGGTTTTGGTTGTGATTTTGATTTGTTGTGATTTTTTGTTTTATTTCTATTGTTTGGCGAACTATCTTAATGAGTATTGGTTTCACATGTTTCAGGTGCTGTTCGCGGTGGATGGACGATGATGTGGGCGGTCGGCGGTCCGGGCTGCTCTTCCACTCAGTGGGCAGCGTCCTTGGACTCCTGGTAGTCGGCGCGCGGCGGTACGGGCTGTCCCTCTACTTGATGGATGTCGTCCTCGGCCTGGCGGGTGATGTCGGCTGGTCCCTCTCGGCGTTCTGCGGGGTGCGGCGCGACTTCAGTCCTGACATTCTCGGTAGGTTGGTCTCCCATACATGTGTTACGTTCGCTTGCCTGTCTGATGACTTCCTCCTTGAGCATGTCTGCTTCCGCATGCGTGGGCTCAGTCTCTGGTCCAATATTGATTTTAATTGTCCGACATTCCTCATCAATTTGCTGTGTTACCGTCCTGCTTTCCTCTACTGCTTCTTTCAACCTTTGTTCCGGTTTTTCAAAACTCTCTTCGTATACTTTCTTTAGTTCTTCATTTTCTTGTTTGACTTTAACCTCCTTTATTGTATCCTTCTCCACATGTATATGTTTCTTAATGCTGACTTCGACGTTGATTATTCCCATATGCATATCCTGGGATATCTGATCCAATCGGTTATTCATTTCTACAATGGATTTATCCAGACACTCAGTTAATTTTTTGATGGTTTTATCTGTGTCACGGAATGCTCCATCCATCCGCTGACTTAACTTCTCCAAGCCCTGTTCATTTACCTTCTTTGCTTCTTGAACTTCCTTTTTTAATTCTTCCTTTGCTTGTTTGTTATCTTCTTTTAATTGTTTGTTGTCTTCCTTTAATTGTTTGTTGTCTTCCTTTAATTCTTTTATTGCTTCGTTTGTTACTGGAGAACCTTGTTTTATTGCTTCCAGGATGGCGTCCATATCTATTGCGGGAGTGGGCGTATATCTAACGGTCATCTGCTGGTTCTTCATCCGAGCAACGGTGCGAGAAATAGGAGTTCCTGTTTCTGGGGCGTCGTCGTCCATATGCTCTCCCGATGTTTCGTCCTCCGGCTCTTGGGCTGCCAACGGATCCTCCACTAGAATGCAGCTCTCCTCCACCTGTGTCGAAGATGAATCATCCAGTACATTGGGATGGAAATCGGCGTATGCGGTGGCAGATGCGGATGGCGGCAAACAATCGGGTGAGATGTCCTCGGTGTCCGACAGACTTGGATTGACCTGGTCGTTTCCTGCCATGGTTTGTGAGAAAATAATGCGACGAACGTGTGCGGTGAATAAATGTGGAAATGTGGATGTGATATATAAAATAATTAATAAGAAATCCAATAGAAATTGTTATAGCTTCGTAGTGAGTGAAATACAGAAAAAGTGGTTTAGCAATGTGTTCAGTGATAAAATGAATCAAGTTAGCAATATCGTTAACATAAAAATGATAATAACACACAGGATACAATGAACACTTATGTGGTAACGAAGGTACGTCTCTTATAATTTATTACTCTTATTATTATAAATATTTTACTCTTATAATTCTTGCCGCAATTATATATAGGGCTAGTATTCTTCGCAAAATTTTATATAAAAGCTGCAGCGTTCTACTTGAATTATTCCGCAATATATCCGTGATTTAATTTTACTTCCCTCTTTATGCTTTAAAAATGTTTAAAAAATGTAAATAACTTCAATCCTCTTTTCCGTAAATTTTTTATAAATTGTTTCAATATAGACCTAATATTCTTTAAATAATATGACCTTTCTTATGGTATTTCTTATACCTATGACTTATAATATGACCAATTTTCGAATAACACAATAATAAAATTCTGAGTTCGATTCTTTCTCTAAAAATTCATCAATCGATAAATTTCTTTTCCGTTCAAAAATTGGGTATGGCACGTCTTGCTGTTTTGTATAACAGTGAACAGTTAAATATTCAATTCGAAGAAATTCACAACCATGAATTTTTTCAAAAAATTTTCCCGTTGTCAGCGCTATAGTATACTGAGCAACTAAATAATCCTCGTAGTCGATTATCCACCTCTTCAATGCCCCACGTTGGGCGCCAAATCATGTGGTGCGTTTTTTGACTCGCCTCACATATGTAGGGTGATTTGCCAAATCATGTAGTGCTGTATTGAAATGCCTCACGTTGGGCCGGCAAATAAAGTGCCAAATAAATTGGGAGGCTATAAATTTTGTAACTGCGTGCGTGGACGCTGAGTGTACACCAGACTGATTGACTCACTACAAGATTCAATACAATTTGTCGGAATCGCGGGAGGCCTAAACGCTCACTCACCCTTGATTCTTCTAGTGACAGATTGTATAATGATGAAATTTTTATAAGTAGTGTAGCGGACGCTAAACACTGAATACGGATATCTTAAAATTATTACCTGTGAAGAATGATCATACAAAATCATACAGGTCGAGCAAAAATCCCGATGTAGATAATTTACGGGACTGCGTCTCTAATAAGTTCCGAAGGATTAATATACGGTATTTGAACCAAATATCGTTCGGAATATATTTCGAGAACAGAGTCTTGTCGGGTTTTAAGCTCTATTGTAGGAAATTATAGGATCTCTGGCTGCATCTGCTGTACTGTTGATATATTCGCTCCTAAGTCGAGGTTAGTAACAGATAAAAGCTGATATATGAGCAGGTAAGGACAAAGAACAAATATCTCGATCTGACCCCACTCACTACATCCACTTAGACCTGTTCCAATATCCAGCTTAATTCAATTATTCCAATGATCATATTCAATCGGTTCTTGATGATATAGAACGTATCAGACACAATAATTGACAGGCTTAAGAAATAATCAAACTCAGAAAACGAATTAACAAACTGGAATATATTATAATAAATATATGATCTCACAGTGCAGATTCAGAATATAATTTACAGATTGAAGTGGTTTAACATTAACAAAAATGATTAGCAATTTTCTTGTACTTGCATGATATCATGCGTGATTCAACAGAATTTTACAATTGATAAAATTGAACAGTTTTGAAAAAATAGTGAAAAATGAATTATAAAAATATTTTTTAAAATGCTCGGGGTCGTGGTTCTGGCAGCGGAGGATAGCTAATCAACTACAAGTTCTTAGAAATTCTACATGAATAAATTCTAGGCTCTTAAATGCTAAAGCGCTTGTCGGCGTGGCCAATAATTTAACGAAGAAAAAATTTATAATTCTGAACTGTAATATTTTTCGAAGCGTAGATTGGGGCCCCTTTAAACTTATAACTCACGTGAAATTCCTTGGCGGTCGTGGTTTTCTTCTTTAGATCAAAAATCGTTTGATCGGCAGCGGGTCCAGGCTTCGGTTTCAGCACGTGGGGAATTTTAATTTAA
>NW_024090400.1:0-37341 GCF_014356525.2 Nilaparvata lugens
GAGACAGCCGCCATTCCTCGTCGACTGTTTCCCCTTCCACGGCGTCAAATCGAATCGCACGCCGGATTACATAACAATATACATCAAGGGATTTGCAATGAGAGTGGCTACATTAATAATTATTCGGCTCATTTCTCTTTAAAACTACTTGCTTTGAAGTTAATCGAAGAAAACAAAAAAATCAAATCGCAAACCCCCTACATTTTTACATATATATATTTTATCAAGAAAACTGTTGATTTTATTGAAAAAAAGAATATAACCCATATTGTAGTCCATAATGTAACAAATCGAATGGCATATAATAGAACTGTTCCGATCAATGGGTACAGAGATAATTGATTTTCCGTGATTACCTGCATTTTTCAACTTTGAGGGGGCTAGGGGGGAAAGCTCCAAGGGGATTTCTTGGGACTGTTGGGAGAATGACCCTCTGGGAGGGTTCTATCGATGGTAAAAGATTCAGCTTTTTTTAATTTCGGATCGAAAAAATCTTATTGACTGGGCTAATAATACAAATAACCATAAACCTATAAATACAAATATCGGGGGACCGAGCTTCGCTCTAGAATACAAACGCATAGAAAATGTATTACAAATGAAGAAATTATAATATTTAATAGTTCATCCAGAAAGGTAAATCTTATCATCTCATCTCATCTAAATCATAAATCTCATCTAATCACAGTGGATTGAGATTAATTCCCAGAGGAATGCAAAAAATTCTCACAAAGTCCCGATTGCACAAAAGCCGGTTAAATTCAATCTGATTAATTTCACGTGAACCAAATCAGAGAAGACCATTTCAAAAAGATGGCTTCTCTGATTGGTTCTACTGGAATTAATCAGAATTAAAATTTAACCGGCTTTTTTGCGACCGGCACTAAGTACCTGATCGAATGATTACAAAAGTTCAACAGCTGAGTTATAATTCTGTCTCAGTCCCACACACATGCACTCGCTCATTCACTTTCATTATTAACAGATGATGAAACTCTCAGCTGTTTTTCCAAGGATGAATTTTATCCTTTTAATGTTCTTCAGCGAGTTTTCCCAGGGATGAGACCTAGTGCAATCAAATTTTCATATTATAAACCTAATATGTTCCAAATTTCGTAAGAGCTGTTTTTCTAGTTGCACAAAAGCCGGTTAAATTTTACTCCTGAATAATTTCACGTGAACCAAATCAGAGAATACCATTTTAAAAAGATGGCTTCTCCGATTGGTTCTACTGGAATTAATCAGAATTAAAATTTAACCGGTTTTTATGCGACCGGCACTAAGTACCTGATCGAATGATTACAAAAGTTTAACAGCTGAGTTATAAATCTGTCTCAGTCCCACACACATGCACTCGCTCATTCAACAGACGATTCATTATCGACAGACGATGAAAGTCTCAGCTGTTTTTCCAAGGATGAATTATCATTTTAATGTCCTTCAGCGAGTTTTCCCAGGGATGAGACCTAGTGCAATCGAATTTTTATAGTATAAAACACGCTATATAGAAGAAGATGGTAGGTGTCACGCGCATGTTTGTGCTAAATTTCCGATGTAGCTGATGTCATTCTATATCCAATCATCTGTTTTTAACAGTTTCATTAATTGCCAGTAGGTGTTAAAAACGTCGGTTGGTGGCGATGACGCAATCTAGCTGGCTGGCCACTGCCAATACCTACTATTACTTCAGGCAATACCTACTATTACTTATAGAAGGTATTGCCTGAAGTAATAGTAGGTATTGCCATAGAGAAACTATAGCGTAAGTAGATATCCCATGGTATATGGCGTTTATGTCGCAAATTTTACTGTTATCTCAAGCCGATTACTGTCGATTATTGTCGATTTTTACTGTTTTGACCGGGTAAGAGTGTATGAACGGCACAATATGAGAGACTACCAGCGTCATGAAGCTTCACAGGAAAGAACTACGTGGGCTATCAGCTTGAAATAACAGTAAAAGTTGCGACATAAACACCCTATACCATGGGATATCTACTTATGCTATTGTTTCTCTATGGTATTGCTTCAGGTCCCACAACTGAAGCTCTGAAAAACTATGACGTCATCACATGTAGATCGATGGTCTACCGGCGGTAGGCAAGCGAAATAAGAGCGTTGATGCTTGTTATCAAATCTGATAGGGTAATCAACAAAATTCGAATCACGAATTCTATTTTCAAGGTCTTCATTTCAATAAATATGGGTTGTTTATCATTCTTCTAATATTCGTTTGTGAAAAGTAATGGCGAATTTGGGGTTTTAAATCATGGGGTTCTGTTGTTGTGTACCCAATTGTCGCGGAAATTATAACAAGACTCCAAAATTTTCTGTATTCTCTTTTCCAAAAGATGAAACTTTAAAACGAAAATGGATACGAGCGATAAGAAGAAAGAACTTTAATCCTCCAAAACACCAGTTTACATTAAGTGTGAAATAACAGTGTAATTAGAGTGTGGAAGAACATTGTAAATAAAGTGTGAAAGAACGTGTAAAAGTGTGAAAAAACTATTAATAAATTAATGAATAATTCATAAAAAGTAAATGCAAAAGTTGGAACTGTCCATAACATCATAAGATAAAAAGGTTTTACCTAACTGTAAAAAATTCTCCTGATGGGTTTCTCTGTTTCACAGATTTATTATGAGCTAAGTCTGTGGAAGTCTCTTTCCTAGAAAAGAGTTAACTCCAATTCATTTTACCTTTTATTTACGTCTCCTTTGATTCTGATAAAGGCTATTATTAAGAACTTTGGTTGAGATGAATTTATCAATAGCTCTATCAATGAATCAAATACGTTTATCAAGCTGAAAGTATGGAGAAATTATTGAATTTTTGGAATAAAGTGTTTTTATTTCAATAAAATTGCTATTTAATAAAATACAAATGTCTTTAATCTGAAGTTGAGATAGTATTTTACCAAAAAAATCGATACAGCAACAAAAGTTGAAGTTTAATACGCTAGTAGAAATTCTACTTTAACTGTAGGAAGAATCAATCTACATGTTATGACGTCATTGATTAGTTATGAGGCCTGAAGTAATAGTAGGTATTGCCACTGTGCACACATTTCGTGACCCCTACCGCTTTTATCTAAATACCATGTTATAAACCTACTATGTTCCAAATTTCGTAAGAATCGTTAGAGCCGTTTTCGAGAGCCGGTGACATACAGACATATAAACAGAAATTGCTCGTCTAATAGTATAGGAAATATATATACAGAAATTGCTTGCTTAATATATTAGGATTTAATAATTAAAACAAATTTATTCAATTTGTGATTCAAAGTTGACGTAACTATAAAAGCCCAACCAAACAGGCAATTCTACAAGTGACTCCATAGCTTAGTTGGTAGAGAGCGTGGCTCATGAATCAAAGGTTGCTCGAGACCTGTCAAAGCCATTTTTTGTTGGTAATTTTCAACGTTTAGAAAAGTTATCCACGTTGTTGTTTTGAACAAAATAAATAATTATTCTATTTCTTTGTTTCCTGGACATAAGGAGATTGCATTTTACAACACAAAATTTTTCGCAGTGCAAAGCACGGGTAACCCGTGACGGGTTATTGATAAGAATCAACTGTTAATATTTAATCAGATATCCCGTAGATAGATGACTTGAATCACAGCTATGTACTATAAAAGGAGGTGGAAAAAAAGAAGCAACAACTTTGCCGTCCTATCATTTTCACTGACTTCATACATTGAATCTTACTATAGGCTGCTAGTTAAGAATGAGTCGAACAAATATCTGTTTTCGAAATAATAGCATTTATTGACATTAATAATATTATTATCTATTGCTTCTTGTTCAGATATTATTTCTCTTTTTTCAAGCTACTCGATAAGTTTGCTGAAGACGAACGAATAGAACAAATGACCAAAGAACGACGTCGTCTGAAGATCATAGATAATCGAAGAGCCGTACAAAACCAGATGGAAGAAAGACAACGGAAACGTGTTGAAGAGGAGAGAAGACTCAAAGAACTTGAGAGATTGGAAGAGGATCACATTCGTTCAAGGTTAGTGTGCGTTCAAATCCATTCAAATTTATTCCCTTCAACACTTTACAAAGTATGATGTATGATGTATACTGTACAGCATAACAGTAGATACAGTAGTACTATAGTATAACATAAAATATAAGCATACCATAATAAAGACTATAGTAACAATTATTTTTTTGTATATCTCAGGATTTATATTTCAACTAGCTTTATATCTCAGGATTTTGAATTTGTTCTAAATATCAAGCACAACAACGTAAAACACACAAAAACAATCAATATAGATTATAGATAAACGATGACCGATTATCAAACTATATAGATTAGAAAAAATTGAAACCGGTTGAACAAGTGACGAAGCAGTGTGTGATTACATAACCTTAACTTTTGGACAACATTAACATTTTGTCAAAATTTTTGGAGAAAAATAGTACAGGCTAAGCCTAGTTTTTCCTCCAATGTCATAATCGTATTATGATTATAGTATTTTATACAATAAATGAATGAATTAATGAACAAATAATGATAAATCTGTTCCTGATTTTAATCAAATCTAGTTCAGCAAAATGCAGTTCAGCTTAATCAAGTCCAGTTGGGAAGAATCGATATGAATAAGTTTCCATCGTGGACTAGAGAAACTTTAATTTAAATTTAGATTTCGAGTTCTATTATATGAAGATGTGTTGGCTAACACACCAGTCACAATACATTTTCATCTTTATCCGGCCTTATTAAATTATGTTGCTGATGTTTATGCTTCTTAAAGTTTGAATAATTAATAATTGAGAGAGAACAGAATTAGAAATAATTGAACGAAAGAAATTTTGTAGTCATTTCCATAGCGATAAAATTCATTTGTATTCTGAAACTGATATTCTCAAAATGTATAATCATTTGAATATTGATTAGACAACACCTTGTTTGAAATCAAAATAATCGTATTAAAAAGATCGTATTCTAATTCTTGATTGTGCTTCAATTTTGATGTTCTCAAATTCCAAACGACTCATATCTATTTACACAGTATTCTACCAAATTTCAGACTGAAGTTGATAGAAGAGGAGCGTCTGAGGATGCTGAGAGAACACGCTACTCACCTCATCGGATTTCTGCCAAAGAACCTGCTGCAGTCCAATGATTTTCCCCATCTGGGGTCGTCCATAGTAGACAGCAGTAGGTAGGTTTGGCGTGAATGGAGACTTACCTATACGCTCACAAACTCATCAACTTCAAATATTTAATCGTAATAAGAATATAAATAATAATATATCATTGAAAATAATTTTAACTCAATGTGCAGTTGTAAGTTGAAATTGAATTAACAGAACATGGGTCAAACCGTTACTATCTTCAACGCCAATAGAAGATATTATCCTGACCAGACTTCCATTAACGAAGTCAGGGAAACAAAATCACTCAAAAATATGTTTCATAAACCTACTATTACAGAATGAATGTCCTTGATCAATGAATTATATTCAAGATCAAGATGATCTTCAGGTAGGCTCCCACTCCTCTGACTATTGGCCATTTGATATTGATACTACAACATTATCACTTGTCTTTTATATTACTTTACTAAAAGATTTCCTCAGCATGCTCTTTTAACTGCGGTATGCTCTACCATCTTCATATCTAATTATATAGCTCTTAGGAACCTCAAGCTTAGCTTTCAACTTATGAACATCTTCAAAAATGTAAAAGTATGTATGTCAAGTTTACAAATCAATTATTGTTTTCAAGTTGAATAGTTTTAGTCCTTACTGATTGAGGAGAATTATTGTCAATTGTATCAACACGAACTGTTCATGATTCACATCCTCATCTTTAAGACATTCATGAAGTTCTTTTTCAAACTATGAAACCGTCAAAGAACAGAACAATGGTTTTTATTACAAGTGTTGCAAGATTTTCCGAACGCTGGACAATCCTTAAAATCATGTGTTATTTTACATTTTCCATATTCAATTCAATTCATTCATTATTGTCATGAGCATTTTACACAAATACATGGACATCGCCAGGTACATAAGAGCAAATATCACAAAAGAATCACTGTCATATAGATATTAGATACCTATAATAGATTATACAGTCATATAGATACAGTCATATAAGTTATAAATACAGTCAAATAGATTACTAGATACAGTCATATAAGTTATAAATACAGTCATATAGATTACTAGATATCAGTTTACACAAACAGTCAATACCACAATTCAACTCAATACAACATGGATTTAAAAGAGGACATTTCACACATTCAAATACTCATCAACAGAATAAAAGCTGATACTTCTCCAGCAGATACTTTTCAACCTCAAATTGAAATTTTATCTGTGTATTTTTCGATATTCCAATCTGATGGGAAGCATATTGAAAAATGATATCCTTTGATAAAAAATATTCTTCTGAAAAATGGATAAATTGACTCTGGGCAAATGATAGTTTATGTGGCTGACCTAGTTCTGTGCTCATGAATATGGGCATTAGTTAGCAGCAGGCTGATATCAATAGTGCTCATTATAGCATGATAAATGAACAAAGAGGAAAAAGTGAGAATACCGGTGGCTTTGAAAAAATTACTGCAGGATTGATATTGCGTTAATATGTACATGCATCTGATGGCTTTTTTGTAAAATTAATATTTTTTGTACATTCCTAGCAGATGAGTTTCCCCAAACCGCTATCTCGTATCTTAAATGGCTCTCAAACAGAGCAAAATATATACATTTAAGCACTCTGAGGGGACAGTACCGAGATAATGTTCTCAACATGAAAATAACTGCACTTAATCTAGTACAGGTTCTATCCACATGTTAAGACTAGAATCTATATGCAGGCCTAGAAATTTACAGACTTCAACACTATGAATGATTTTATCATCCAACAGCAGATCAATTTCACATTTATTTGAAAATATCATCTTATCGGTCTTAGTGAAGTTCAGGATGAGATTAATACTTTTGAACCATTGACAAATGCTATTGACTGATTCATTTGAATATTGCCTGACTTGTTGCTTTTCTCACTTTGCTTAACATTAGGTGGCACTGATTTGTAAGACTCAAACTTATCAAATTTAATTTATTCACTAAGATAACGTCTTCTATCATCAATTCAATACACAAATTTTATTTGAATAATCTTGCAAAATTTGAATCTGTTGCTCACCCCATTCTGCTGCTCTGCACTGAAAGATTGCATCTATTAACTTCAAATCACAATTACGTGAAAGTCTTGATACTAGCATTATAACCTCCAATGACAATCAAGTTATTTATTATTTATTATTTATTATTTATTATTTATTATTTATTATTTATTATTTATTTATTATTTATTATTTATTATTATTATTATTATTTATACAATATGACAATTTGCACTGAACAAGACCCATGGTGGTACAAAACAAAATAGCATTGTACATGAATAAACTATTAGTATTAATGTAAAACTAAAATTATAAACTTGAGAAGAGCACAGTAAAAATTAATGTAGATTACTACAAAAACAAGATAGAAAGATAAACATAGAAAAATAAGAAGAAAAAAATAAAAATTCAAGTATTTTATTTATAATAATTTGTAAAGAAAAAGTTGATTCCAAAGTGGTAGTGAATGTGAAGGTAATGAATTGTAGTAGTTTGTGTTTTCTTAATCCATAGGGGAAAAAACTGGAATTTCTATCAGAAATTTTCACGATTATCTGGGATAACTTCTTCAATTTTTTCAATTACCTACTTGATAGTTGGAGTTCTTCCACTGGAAGCGCATCAGCGCCGTGGTGTTCAGGTGATTCTGCATTTTTCATCTTGTTCCAAATCGTCGGTGTGGTGAAGCCCTTTGTTCAAGATAATGTTGAAGGCTATAATAAAGTATCCTGGTAAGGAAGCTTTTAAGTTCAATTTTAAACTGGGTTGTGTTTCTCAATGTTTTCAAGTCATTTGGTAAGCAATTGTGGACATTTGAGCAGATATATTTAGCTCCACATTGGGCTAGTCTAGATTGGACCACATGAGTATCGTCCCTTTGTCTAGTATTATGATGGTGATACTGGTGGTTACTTTAATAAATATTCGTCTCTCTTCTCACCATCAAACACACCTCAATGTTGAAAAATGCAGGCAGTGCAAGGATGCCAGTCTCCACGAACAGGTGTCTGCAGTGCGCAAGGTAGGGTTGCTTGAAGGTGGTTCTCATTATTATTTTTTGTAATAGTAATAATCTTCCCATATGTGGACTGTACGTACCTTAGTACGTAGTTTATGATGCTTTGGAAACAGCCGTAGTAAACTTTTATAAGAACCTCCCTATCAAGTAGTGGTTATAGTCGACACATCATGTAGCAAATAGCTGTAAATCATTGATTAGTATTCGATATGCTGCTGTCTTTTATATGCTCCTTTGAATTGTAGAACTGACGGATTATTGTTGTAGCCTAATCTTCTTCTAATCGCACAGAAGAACAGTTCAATGTGTCCTGGCTGAATAATAATAATAATAGTAAAGGTGATGTCCACATAATCTCTTAGGCTTGTGTGTGGGTAATGAGTGAGAGGGATGATGAGAGATGACGACTACTTTTTAGGTAGTCGGGACCGACTACTTGTACATACTTAGATATGCTAGTTTTTCTGTTTCAATATACTTCTCAAACATGCTCTGAATTGAATATATTTGCATCAGAAACCCTAGCATAAACGTTTTTCTTGGCGTTTTCACTATGCATTTGTCAAATCCCTCAAACCTCTGAGGTATGATTTCATCTCATTCATAAAGGGCTCCCAGACATGCTGATTGTTACTCTTTATGCAAGCTTTATACCCTTTAGCGAAAGGCTCTCTTAACTTGAGAAGACCGAAGAGTTTGTCAAAATTTGAACAAAAATCTGCAGTGGCAGATGCTCCCTCGAACTGCTCTAGTTACAATTCTTTCTCGAGAAAATGGAGAGCACGTCAAACTTATGAATCAAGTAGAACATGCACTCTTTCCCCAGTAACAGGATTTTTGAACCAAGGTTCCATGTCACATGCTGAATGAAATCTTGGCACCTAATTGGTTGGCTATCGAAAGATTACTCACTAGCTCATCAAAGGTAATAATGCCAACTTTACTGTGGCCCTCCACTCATGTAGAGATAATATAGATTGTATTACAATGGTGTGGCAGACTACTTGATGTCAACAGTGATCCCATTACATAAAAAATATGATTGTAGCCTTCCAAGAAGCATTAATTGCTACTGCCATTACCATCAAAACTTCCTTAGCAATTGGATCAACATTGCCACTAATACTTGGCCCCATGTTCACATTGTCAATAATCTTTGCCCCATCCCAATCTACCTGCTTCCGAAAGGACATTTTACTAAAACTATTTTTACATAATAATACAACTACTCAATCTACATCTAACAGTCAGCAGGGCTTCTAAGGTGAATCCTGGATTTCCCTCAACAGAATTGTACCAGGAACAAAGTGTATTTTTGTGAGGCAGTGTGTTCATGAATGTTTCCCGCACAAACTTATATGCAGCTGGAGAATAGAAATAGAGTGTCAGTAAAAATAAAATGACATCAAAGTAAAAAAAAAATGTTCAAATCCAAAAAAAAACTAAAACTTCTACTTCAATTACAGAAAATATTCTGAAGAATATTCAGGCAGTCAAGAGAAATGACATTCCTCTTGTCAGGTCACACCCAAATTGCAGAATATCATCTAGCATTTCAGCGTCTCCTTCATCACCTTCAAATCCTTCAAAGTCACTGTTTGAATCCTCCGAATTAGCTGCAGGTTTAACATTGACAACAAAGCTGATAGCGCTATCTCTTTCTCGCTTTGCTCTGTTGCCGGATCGTCTTTTAACAATGTAGAATTAATAATTAATTAACAAAATATTTCATCTTAATTATGAAAATTCATTATGAAATTATTGAAAAATATGTCTTGCTTAATAAAATATAATTGATAATTTTAAACGAGAATGCACAATTAATATTACATTAATGAACCTGTATCAGCTACTGTCTATGGAAGGCATTGACAAGACAGAGGATCGGCAACGTTTTTCTCCTATCTTTCTCCACTGTCATTATAACGTGGACCTCACTATAGGGAAGACAGCCCACAGATACATCTCAGAGCTTTCTTTTGCTATTTAAACACTATCTGAGCCAGTGGAATCACCCTAGTGTATTATTGTAGGATAGCTTATATTTTGAAAAATGATTCTCCCAACTTACTTTATAAACTTCTGTTTATTTTCAACTTTCTTTTTCACACAACATAATTCTTTGAGCCCATTTCGATGCTTGAATTTTTATTCTAGGTGAGTAGTCCGGGCGCAAATGTTATTCCGTGATCATTTTTGAGTAACAACCGTGGAAGATGTCTCAATTTCTTCGTTAGGTCTAGCATAATAAGGATCATGATGATGATAAATCGAAATCACAGGCAAACACCTCGGAAACAAGATGGCCGCCAAATTTTTCAGGGTTTTGCTATATCGCTTGTATTTCAATAACCGTTCAACCGGTTTTTCAGACGAAAATATTTTTAAAATCTTCCTCTACAATTTTTGTTCAATAAAATTTTCCTCTAAAACGCATATTTTTTTAGTTATAACCTACGAAAGCCCAAAAAACTCTTTTTCTAAATTTGTTCAAATTTCATTCCATTATAACTTTTTTGTGCAAGAGATACAGAGAAATTTTAAATCTATGAAATTTAGAGCGTCTTTTCAACTTTGGAAAGATATATCTTCATGTGCTGCACGTCAGAAAATGAGTTCTCCAGCGCCCTCCAACCAAATAAAACCCTGCATGATTTCTGTTGCGTTTTTCCATATGCATGAGGTAACAAGCCAGAACTATAAAGTCGATTTTTCATGACTACTTCAAGATAGAGACTTGCAAATGGTCTCAATCTCTTCGTTACAACAAGACGAATAAGAATATTGATGATGGAAACAACGAATGTGTGAAAATAAATTATCCTTGATGACAATCTCCAAAATGTTTGTCATCATGGAAAAATCCAAGATGGCGGCCAAAAATCTGATTTCAAGAGTTTGAAGTTATATTCACCATGCATACCCTAATCCTAATGCATGTCGTAACCTGCTCACCCTAGGCAGTTACCTGTGCACAAACCCTATGTGTGACTTCCTTAAGGCACCAAACAATGTTGCTACCGACGGCCTGTTGCTTCCTCTCTGATTCTCTAAAAACTTTTTTTTTTCTTGGAACAAATATCTGATCATTTTTTTTCTAGCTTACGAGGTTTTCTCAGGTAGCTAAAAAAACGTGATAGAGTTATTCATACTAAATGCTAACTTACGAGTTTTTCACACAGATACGAGGTTTTTTCTTTGTATCCAAATATGTAAAATAACCCTTGAAATAAACTGTTTATAAATAAACTGAGTGAAACCAATATTATAAACGGGTCAATATTGATCATGAATAACAAAAAAAAAACCAACAAAACGGCTATCCATTTAAAAATTGGAAATGGTAAAGGATTGAACAGAATGAAGACAACAATAATGAGAAAAATAATGCATTTTTTATTCTACAACATTTAGAATCCTATACTAAACGAGCAACTTCTGTTTATATGTTTGGATGCCTATGTTTGTATGTTTGTATTTCACCGGATCTCGAAAACGGCTCCAACGATTCTCACGAAATTCAAAACATAGTAGGTTATAAAACATTTATAATATAAAGATTCGATTGCACTAGGTCTCATCCCTGGGAAAACTCGCTGAAGGACATTAAAAGGATAATTATTATTCATCCTTGGAAAAACAGCTGATAATAATATTATTTCGTCGTCTGTTGGTGATGGAAGTGAGTGAGTGAGTTCATATGTGTGGGACTGTGTCAAAATTATGACTCAGCTGTTAAACTTTTGTAATCATTCAATCAGGTACTTAGTGCCGGTTGCAAAAAAGCCGGGTTATAATTTAAGCCCTAATAAAAAACTACAAAATCTCAAACAACAAATATAATTACATTAATCTTGTTTGAATTTTTGTTCTCTTTCCAACAATCCTGATAAATTCCAGTAGATCCATCTTTTTGAAATGGTCTTCTCTGATTTGGTTCACGTGAAGTTAATCAGGATTAAAATTTAACCGGAAATTTTGAGGGAAATTTTTGCATTCCTCTGGGAATTAATCTCAATTTACTGTTATTAGATAGAACATTTCTGTATGAATGTTATTCTAATGTCTTCTTTCGTAATAAATTTTTTATGCTTTTGTACTCCAGAGCGAAGTTCGGTCTCCGATATTAGATATCTAAAGTAAGCCATGGTTCTGTTTATCAATAAGTAAAAAGAACGAGCGAAGCTCGGTGTCCCGATATTGATATTATTATTTGGCTTCTAATTTCTAATTGCTCACTGTCTTATGATAGCCAAATTTGAATAGTTTTATTCCAAATCATACATGTGTCACACTATTGAAATGATCACAAACACGTGATTTATTAATTTAATTATTATTAACACATTAATTATCATGATTGAAATCTAGAGGTTTTTAGGCATTCCCCTAGGAACATCAATTCATTTGGAACTGAATTATTCAGTGGAACATCAAATATGAAGAAAAATGTCAAATAAAATGAGAGAAACTAATCACATAGTCATTGTCAATAAGCAACTCATATCTTTAAAACAAATATAATTATCAATCACTCATTATTGTCTTATTATACTTAAACTACATTGTCTATAATAAATAAAAAAATCTGGTGTGGCGCACTCACACAACTTTCCTTGCCGTTATGAAAATTTATTACCTGACGCTTGTGTACTCGCGCATCTCAAGTCTACTATTCAAAGATCTGCCAGCAGGTGACAGGACAATAACGCTGGAGACACACGAAGTCTGCTATCTCTTCATAGTGAATTATTTAATAGAATCAACAGTTGCCAACAGTTTGCATTATTGAATAAACACATTTTCTCGAATTTCGAGCTTATTTCCAATTTTAAGTAAAAATGTCACTGAACATTAATTGTAGAGATTTCTATGTTCAATCTTTTCCACTTAAAATTATTCATTTAAATTGTATCTGAAGCCTGATAATTGGGAATCTAAAATCACACTTTGCATTGATGGGGCGGAGCTCCTGAAATTTCTACAGATATGGGACTTGTGGCAGTTGATAGAGTTTATCAATGACTATTTTACGTATAAATTTGATCTAAATCGTTAGACCCGTTTTCGAGAAAATCGCGAAAAACCCTGTTTTTGACAACATTTTCACCATTTTAGCCGCCATCTTGGATTGGATTTGTTCGAAATTGATCGTGTCGGATCCTTATAGGGGAAAGACCTTAAGTTCCAAATTTCAAGTCAATCCGTTAATTGGGAGATGAGATATCGTGTACACAGACGCACATACACTCATAAGCTGCGTACACATATACGCTCTTCCAACCCGCACCGAGCACGCTCCTCCCTCGTACCGCCCTCGTACCGCCCTCGTTCCTCCATCGAACTACAGTCGCGCCGCCCACGCACCCATCATGAACGTTACGGAAGATGTTAGATCTTCTCGCGTTCCCCGGTCGAACCATTGTTGCTCCCCGGTCGATCATCAATCGCTCTGCTGGAGTGACGTTCGGTTGCGGAGCAGAGCGAAAGTCTGTACGCACCTTCACACACACACACACACACACACACACAAATACCCAAAAAACACTTTTACGGGGACCTTAAAACGTATAGAAATTGTGGTACCTTAATTTTTTTCCGGAAAGCAATACTTTCCTTACCTATGGTAATAGGGCAAGGAAAGTAAAAATTACTATGAAAAGATCTAATATTAAGCATCGAGTTAGTTTTCATTATATTAAAAGTAACACCAACTTAACATGATATGAAATAATTTAGAGATGAAACTAGAGATTTTAAGGCAAACCACTATAGCTACATCAGCTGTTTTCAGATTGAACAATGTAAAATTATGCACTTTTAATTATGTCTTGTAATACAAAGGTGAGACTTTCAGTGAGGGGCTCAATATTACAGCTTGCATGTCAAGTGTAAAAACTTCTGTCTTTTGGGTTCCTATATCATCTTCTTTGTCTTCACTGATCACTGATGTATTGGTTATGAATTCGATTGCAAGCTTCCTGTACCATTTGATCCCTTATCTTATTGTCGTTGCATACGAAGATAGCTGATCACTTACATCAAAAAACGATTTTGCCTTGTTGTAGTCTATAACAACATTGGTTTTATTTTTATGTTTACCTCAACTATTTCAAGTATATGTTTTGTTGTTAGAAAAAGAACTTCTCTTCTGTCTTTCCACTTCCCAACAATGACATTTGATTGGCTCTATAGAGCAATCATTTCACCTTTTTTCAACACATTTTTTGTCAATACACTTGGATTAAACTTCCTGTGTGTTCTCAATGTTCCAACCAAATAAGTGTTTTTATCTAGTAGCTAATTATTGAACACCTGTGTAAAAGTTATATGTGTACAGAGTCCGACATGAATTCAATTATCTCTCCATCAGCTCCAACACAACATCATTGGGTGAACTCTCACCAGTTCAACCTTCTTTACCAGAGTATATCTTGGCACAATGAGTGTAATCTCATTTGGTGCATAATTTAAAGAACTCAATACCATATTCATGCCTCTTACCAGGGATATAATGGCGGAATGACAAACTCTGAATGGCATCATAATCTCATCAATACAGACCGACTCACCAGGATTGAACATTTTATTGAATTTCTCATTCAAAACTTCCAGAAGAGGATATATTTTATTCAACTTGACTCCTTCTATTGAGTTAGATTGTTCGAAAAATGTATATTGGCTAGAATATTCTCGAATTTATTTCTAGACATTACTGTTGAAATTTTGCTTTTGTAAAGAAATTGTGTACTCCAATAACTCTTGATAGAAGGCTTTTATCAAGTTCCAACCAATTTAGAATCCCGAGGAACTTGGTGATGTCCTCAACAGTTACATCCTTCCATGCATTCATTCTGGAATGAGTTGACAGTTTATTTTTTGCAATCTTCTTGGCAATTTTTGGCCTTGCATATTAATTTGTTTCTTTGACTATATATTTGAGAGTATCCTCATCAATGAAAAGTTTGTAGAAGTCTAATGGCTCCATTTGTGTATTACTCACGTCTACAAAACAAACTTCAATTGGTCCTGTTGAAGAAGTGAATTCGAATTTTTCTAGGTTGCCAGAAACATCATACCAAATAACATTACCTGAGGATTCAACCTGATTCTGATTCAATATCTCATTTTGGTTTTCATCAGGTGAAGAATTATGAGTATTAGAAGATAAAGATTATTGTGGAGAATTGTTGTTGACTTACTGGGCTGGAGAGCTTGTCATCATATTTGAATTACCTATCACTTCTGTGGATGGATCAGAATCTGTGGAAGATGTGAGGGTCTACAGTATCTATTTCAATCCCTTTTTCAAGTATTCTTGAGTCTGGGTTATCAATTGCAGACAATGGATCAGACGTTGATGAAGTAGTGCTCACTTCCTGGACTGAACAACTTGTCAAATTTGAGTTATCTATAGAAATAGTTGGATTATCATGAAGATATGTTGGAGGTTCATTTCTTTCAATTTATTGTATATTCAATTTTTGAATCTGGGTTATCAATAGCAGTCAGTGGATCACAACAAAATGATTTTTAATGTTCTGGCACTATAGGATTGTGGTTTTATAGAGTAGGATAGGTTAAATGAATAAATTATTCCTATGAATAAAAATAGTCGATTGTAATATGAGTGTTGAATTTAATGGAGTTTGGCGCTGAGCAGTTAGTTTGATCTTCCCCGTCTACTGGTGCACTCTAGTGCATAACTGTTTAATTTTTTGTTCTGTAGTTTTTCGTTCAGTCGGTTTGTATAGCTGCCTTCGTTGACAGGATAGCTCGACTCGTTCGTTGATTTGTTTGTATTTCTATCGGAAATTATTAATTATAATTCCGTGTCTCCGATCGTAGGGAGTAATAATTGATTTTAAAATATTTGTGAGAATCTGAGTATTTTTATATATTGAAAGTAGTAGTGAATACCTAGTAAAATTGAGAAGCAGAATTCCATACATGATTAAACAATTCTCTGCAGTGTCTGGCTACCGTACATCAGAAATCATCAGAGGTCAAGTGACCCAGGGATTGAAAGTGTTAAATCCAACATCTCGTAGAGAGTTCGAGATTTCTTGTCGAGATAAGGACCTCCCGACTTACAAAGATTTTGTACACTTCATTGAAAGACAGTTCAAGTCATTGCCATGTGATAAAAATAATAAATTCGAATTATCAAGTGGTGTGAAGCCAGTCAAGAACTTGTCAAATTCAATCAGAGAATTGCGGTTCAATCAGAGACGACTTCGACTGGTAATGTTCGTGAAAAGTCAAATTGTTTGAATGTAATCAAGGTACTCATAGCTTACTTGATTGTCGTTCTTTTTTGAAATTGTCACCATGGGAACGTTTCCGTTTTGTCAAAGACAAATCATGTTGCTTCAAGTATTTGCTTAATAGTCATTCTGTTCGTGAATGTACTAGTACAGTGCGTTGTAACCAGTGTGAAAAGCCACATCATTCCTTATTGCATTTCAATTTTAATAAAAAATTGTCTCAGGGTGATGTGAATAATGTAAACAAGGAAGTGGTCAACTGTTCGACCAAGGTCAATGACAGTAAGAATGCTGAATCAACTGTGTTGTTGTCTACTGTAGTGGCTACTGTTTTGAGTAGACAGGGAAATCGTGGTAGGGTTAGATTTCTGCTAGATTCTGGGAGTCAGTGTAACTTTCTTACTACAAAAACTTGTAAACGACTTAATTTGCGAAAACACGTCTGGCGAGAACAGTTAATTGTTTCGGCGGAGGGTCGAGAGCGGTGGGGGGTGAAACGGCCTTTATGCTTTCACGAACATTACCAGTCGAAGTCGTCTCTGATTGAATTTGACAGTTCTTGACTGGCTTCACACCACTTGATAATTCGAATTTATTATTTTTATCACATGGCAATGACTTGAACTGTCTTTCAATGAAGTGTACAAAATCTTTGTAAGTCGGGAGGTCCTTATCTCGACAAGAAATCTCGAACTCTCTACGAGATGTTGGATCTAACACTTTCAATCCCTGGTACAAAAAAATACAATCCTCCAAACCCTCATTTTTTACCCGCTTCAAAGCTGTAATAGAATTACAAAATCTATCTAATATCGATGCCAAGCCCGCCCTAGATTCAACCTTCAAACCTTTGAACTGAAATATTTCATCTAAATAAGAATCTATCTGAGATCTAGGGTCATTATAACGGCTAACCAATGCATCCCAAATAATTTTGTAATTAGTGGCTATAGGTTGAAGATGTTTACAAATATTTGCGGCCTCATGAGTACGTTTCGAAACTAAATACTGGACCTTATGTTGATCTGATAAAGTGGTATTGTCATGGACTAATTCAAAAAACGTAGACCATTCAGCCTGATGTCCACTAAAATTTGGCAATTGAATTTTCGGTAATAATTGTTGTTCATTAGTTACACTACTTGCTGAAACTGTCAGTGAAGCTGCTTGCTTAGTTTCTGATTGTTTTTTTATTTTTTCGACTCTTTTATCGATAAATGCAATCATATCTAAATGCGAGTCATTGAATTTAGGGACATATTCTGGGTCTACACTCATTTCTAACTCATTAATCTTAAATTCAATACTATCATAATTAATCTAGCCAAAGTTAAAACATATGAGCTGTTTTTGATCAGATACATTTTTACACAAATCAAATGTACGCTGTATTCTCTGATATAATTGTTCTAACTTCGCCCTATGAATTTCCATCATTGCAGGAATAGTTTTAGGATCTAATTCTCCTTGCGTATTCTTTTGAATAACTTTGTTATCACAAACGATAAGATAGTGATGAACAAACAACTTATCTGTAGACACGATCCTACTGATAAGCACAACAAAGTTTAGTGTGTCTGCTCTATGCTCTTGAACTTGTTGACTACAATATGAACAATACGAGCAAACTAAAAATGCACATATGAGAATTTGAGTACAATTTAGGCCAATACACATCAAGGGCCAATGGACCAACAATAGTTATACAAACTTCTGATTAAGTGGACTGTAATTTTAATCGATTTAATATTCAATATATTCTGGCAGAAAAATACTAATGAACATTGATGTTCATACTCAACGCTCCTTGCAGAGATATCAATGTTGAACATTCTTCTCCAAGGATGAACATCGATGTTCGAAATGCGTCCGCAACGGGAACGCGCCACCTTAGTCCTCCGACACACCCAGAACCTGACAGGAGTGGACAGCGACTATCTCATCCATCGACACCGTACGCCAGCGACAGGGAAAGACTGTTTTGAAAGAGTCTCGAATTGGCGTGTGCGTTAGGCGCCAAAACCGGACACTTTTGCATTCGTTCAGACACGACAAAGTCAGACACATCGAATCTCTGACACTTCCAAAAGGTATACTTCTTGGACGGACTGTACTACGCAGAGCTGTCTGGGTTTTCAAACAATGGTTATTGTGCTGATGGATCCCCACATGTAGCTATTCTTAACAAGACCATTGACAATTTATTTCTGAAACCTATCACTCTTTTCTATCCCTCTTCGTAGTAATATCAGGCGATGACTATCTAACTGTAACTGTATAATTCAAATTCAAATTTTTCAAATTTATTCACACTCATAATACATATACAGAAACAAATAGAGTCTAGCTTGACAAATACAATAATAATCCATCTAAAATTTAATAATAGATTGTAAGTAATAGTATAATATAATAATATATAATATAATATTAATGTGAACAATAACTGCTCACAAAGTGCTTCATGAAGCACTTGTCCGTGAGCAGGAGTTGAGGTTTAATCGGATACACACACACACACACACACACACACACACCACACACAAACACACACCATTCAATCACCATCATCAAGTAATTTTATTGATTGATTGTAGCATTTCCTCTCTTTAAATATACTTATATTATGAAATGTAGTTCAAACTGCGAAAAAAAATGGGAGGAAGAATCACCAGTATAATTTTTTTCAACATGATTCATGACAAAGAGGGAAAAAAATGAAAAACGAAAGATGAGACATAACAGTGATAAATAAAACAATGTTTGCAGATCAAAGCTCAAAGCAAAGGTTAAACTTTAAAGGATACAGAAGTAACTACAGTAATTGGCCATACTACACTGAAATTCATATTCAATAATGGATTAGATTAGATATTAGCACCATGTGTTTCTCAGCTTACTACTTTGAATAAGTCTTCTACTTCTAATGGTGAATGAAGCCATAGCCAACTCTTCATTTGATTTAGGAATTTCTTGAGATTCTGTAGCTTTCTAATCTCATCTGGGAGAATATTGAAGAATTTAGGTCCAAGGAATAAAAAGCATCTCTGGAAGGTAGTGCTGTTCTGTTTGGGGAGTCTGATTAGCATCCTTGTAGTTTGCCTAATTCGTTATATATCATTCCTATTTTGTGCAGTTGTCTCTCTTTTCTGCAGTTATTTGGAGCTTGAATAATATAACTATTAGTAAAATTCTTGACACAAAACAAAAATAACTTCACATAATAGTTCAATTGTCATGATTAGTGAGTACACTGAAACTTCTCGAACTCTATAATTCGTAGTTTTGCCATCAAAAACACTGTAACTAGTATTCCCATAACGATAAATACACTAGTATGCCATAGTAACTGATAACTCCGCTGAATTCAGCTGATTAATATACGAAACTTACATCAACTCGCTTTCTTTAATGTCTGTCTGCCTGTCTAGGTATTGTTTGTTTTCAACATAGCCCACCCATGTATTAGTTAATACAACTTGTGATAGCAATACCTTTAACGTTATAGTAATTGGTATTATTAGTTTAGGGATTTTGAATTCTGATTGTGAATTATTCACCCATACGGAGTGAACTTTAAAGTTCTATGGATTCAAATATAATAATATAACTAGAGACACCCTTGGTTGAAGAACTCGCTCATGAACAGTTGTATTGATCTCTGAAATCTTTTACAAGTATGTCAAATTAATATTTAACAATATTTTCTAATATCCATTCATACAGGCTATATTATGAATTGATTATGGGTAATTATGGGATCAGTATCCATGATATATTTTTTTCGTATTTTATTTTATCTGCCTCGATATTGCAGAGCTTGATATATAATTCGTCACCCTCCAAAATTCGTATTAAATGCTTGGTCCCGTAAGCTACAGATTATTTTAATTTTCGAACGTCATTTTCAATACTGGAAGATATACAGTTATCGTTTCCCAAAATAGCGGGAAAATGTTATTTTTTCATGATAATATTTTGATGATTGATTTTTCTACGTTTCAACGACGGGATTTATTTTTTGTCTGTATATGTACGTTGGCATGTTTGTAGATTAGCTTTTGATGATTACAGCTTGGCACTGCTCTCGGTTTCATTCATAACAGGTAATATTGTCATCGTCAATACACGCCAATCAGTCATTGGCCGTTTCAACACTTACCGATTTCTCGTCACGGTACCCAAGGCCGTACCCAGGGGGTGGGTCACAGGGGTTGGAACCCCCCCCGAAATTTTCTCAAAAATAAAAATTTTCATATACATGGGAACTGAATTTCTCAAGTAGGCTATTATTTAATCATTTTCATAGGTAAATAAAGAAGAGTTCAAAGTTGAAAACAATTTCTAGTTAAAAGTACGTTACATACACAATTTTGTGGTGCATTAAACGATGCTAAGTCTATTTGTATTGTCTTTTGATTTTCCTATTCACCACAGACCACATAACGGTGGAAATTATATTAAAGTTATCTTTCACATACGTAGCTTATTCAAGGCTGATCGGTACACTTTTTTTTGAATTGGATAATATTTTTCAATATAATTGCTAAGATCATCATAAGAGTGAGAAAAAGTGGCAACTGAAATTTTTAAGTGGTCTAATAAGCGAGTTGTGGGTTATTGAAGTGCTAAACTCCGTTTTCTTTCCAGATCATAAACGGTTCGAATGTTCCATTGGAGTTTTTCTTCTAATACATTCAGTATATCATTGGCTTTGTCTAATATGCGTTTTTCGCGATTCATGCCAAAATAAACAAGTTATCGAATTTACAAAAAATGTTACTTTTTACTTTCCTTGCCCTATTACCATAGGTAAGGAAAGTATTGCTTTCCGAAAAAAATTAAGGTACCCCATTTCTAAATTTCTATACGTTTCAAGGTCCCCTGAGTGGTTTTTGGGTATTGGTGTGTGTGTGTGTGTGTGTGTGTGTGTGTGTGTGTGTGTGTGTGTGTGTGTGTGTGTTGTGTGTGTGTGTGTGTGTGTGTGTGTGTGTGTGGTGTGTGTGTGTGGTGTGTGTGTGTGTATGAGTGTATGTGCGTCTGTGTACACGATATCTCATCTCCCAATTAACGGAATGACTTGAAATTTGGAACTTGAGGTCCTTACACTTTAAGGATCCGACACGAACAATTTCGATCGAAAGCAATTCAAGATGGCGGCTGAAATGGCGAAAATATCAAAAACAGGGGTTTTCGCGATTTTCTCGAAAATGGCTCCAACGATTTTGATCAAATTTATACCTAAAATAGTCATTGATAAGCTCTATCAACTACCACAAGTCCCATATCTGTAAAAATTTCAGGAGCTGCGCCCCATCTATGCAAAGTTTGATTTTAGATTCCCAATTATCAGGCTTCAGGTACAATTTGAACAGAAAATCTTAAGTGGAAAAAATTGAGCATAAAAATCTCTACAATTAAAGTTCAGTAATATTTTCAACTAAAATTGAAAATAAGCTCGATGTTCGAGAAAATAAGATTATTGAATTGCAAACTGTTGGCAACTGTTGATTCTATAAAAATCATCATTCTATGAAGAGATAGCAGACCTCGTGTGTCTGCTGCGTTATTGACCTGTCACCAGCTGGCTTAGATCTTTAAATAGTAGACTTGAGTTGCGTGGGAACACTACCGTCAGGTGATCAATTTTCATAACGGCAAGGAAAGTTGTGTGAGATTTTTCATTTATGAACCAGATTTTTCATTTATGAACGATATGGGGAATATTTTTTTTTAGTTTGGAAAGATAAAATTTTTCGAATTTTTAAGAGAAGTTCTGTTAATATAGTCGAAACCGTTCATAATCTGGAAAGAAAACGGATTCAGCAACTCAACGACCCCTAACTCCCATAACTCGCTTATTAGACCACTTAAAAATTTCAGTTACCTCTTTTTCTCACTCTTATAATGATCTTAACAATTATATTGACAAAGATTATCCAATTTAAATGAAAAAAAAGTTTACCGAACAGCTTTAATGCCATGAGCACTTTTTTGAGCCAGCCAGAGAGAACAACAAACGGCTTTGTATGGAAATGGTCCAAGCGGCAAGCCCATCAAAGCTTCGTTTTGTCAATACAAACATAAAGGTCTGAAAAAGGGTTATTTTACAATTTTTAAAAGGTTTTATTGGGTCCTCCGGACCACAATGTATGTTAGGACCCCGCCTAGTATCACAACCCCCCCCGAAATTTTTTTCTGGGTACGGCCTTGACGGTACCGGTTTCTTACCGAAGGGCTAATTGGGGTGACATATTGACAATGAGATCTGTTAAACAATGAGATCTTATAAACTTTATAACTACTGTACAAGCTCTACTGTTCACAGAACTACTAGCTACAAGTATTCAACTACATAAATCGGAAATAGACATTTCATTTTACTTATGGTAGACACCCACCCCTTATCTATCTACTTCACGTCTATGAATATAACAATATCAAAGGATAGAGTTGAAAGTACAAAGGCATAGAGATGGAAATTAAGAAGTAATTATATGCTATAATTCAATTACCCAGGTATATTAAAACTGACTACTTTAGCATTTACCTGATTAATATTACCGCAATCATTATGTTATAAATTCAAATTTGCGTTGAGTTGCTGACACTCGGCTGCTCTCTGCACCTATTTTCTCGAATAACTTTAAAACATGACGTCAACAAACTTGGTGACTCAACACATCTGTCTCGTTTTCAACTGACAATGGCATCTCTCGATCAGCTGTTTTCAACTGACGATGAAAAACTCTCTTGATCAACTGTTTTCAACTGACGACGGAAAATTCTCTCAGTCAGCTGCTACTCGGTTGATGAATATTATTACCTGATCATTTTTAAGTTCCCTCAGTGAGTTATCCTAAACATGAAGTCATAAAATGATGATTTTCGTATCACAAACTCACTATATTTCAAACTATATACTGTGTTTCAAACTTAATCAAAATCGTTAGAGCCGTTTTCGATTTCCATCAGACATACTGACAGACAAACTAACAAACAGAAATGGAATACGATGATAAATACGTCTATAGTAACATCCATATGGGAACGTCTGTTATAGTAGACTGCATAAAACTAATCCGATGTTAGTTGGAAGAGCTCAGTACGTACCTCCTCACCCCTTACCATAAACTTTGCCATTATTCAGGTGTACTGTATTATGAAAATATCAATATTAATTCTTACTTATTATAGGTGCGGACGAAGTTGATCAAATCTTATTGGCAACGTTGCATTTACCCATGAGACTATTTTCATACGGTCTTGTATATTAAAATAATGTATATAATATAGTGACACAATTCATTTTTAAAGTAATTTATTATAATATATATGGAATGAAAAATAATTTAGAGATTATAAACTACCTAAAACAACTTGGACAACAAAATAAATAAATTAGAATATCATCATCATCATCATCATCCATCAGGACTAGGCTTGTAAAGCTGTTCCGGTGTCCACCGCTTCCTCGGTCTTCCGACGTCCCTTTTCCCATCCAACTGTAACTTCCAAGCTTGTAGTGAAGACGAGTTGGTGGAATACGGCGCAGGTGATTTGTCCATTTTAATCTGTATTTTTAATGATTGCTGTTAGTGGTTGCACATTGCACTCACTTCGAATTGTTTCATTACTTATGTGGTCTCGTCTCGAGTATCCTTGAATGCTGCGCAGAAACCTCATCTCTGATGCCTGAATTCGTGAGTCATCAATCTTGGTCTTTGTCCATACCTCACTACCGTATGTCATTAAAGGGATGGCCATTGTCCTATAGAACTTAATCTCAGTCTCTTTTCTGGCCTTACCCTTTAATGTTCGGTGAATGACTCCACAAATTGAGTTAAACTTTCCTATTTTCTGAGGTATATCACATTCTCTGTCATAGGATACATCACAGCCGAGATATTTAAAGTTGCTCACCTGTTCCATTATTATATTATTCACAACTATTTTGGAACGTAAGGGCCACTTGCCCCGAAATGCCATTACTTTCGATTTCTGAGCTGATAATTAGAATATATTCTTTTAAATTGGTGCAAGTTCCACATCATCCGCCTCTTGCACAACGGCGGTATCACCAATCCTAAAACTCGCAGCCGAGGACCAACTGCTAGAATAGAATAATAATAATAATAATAACGAATTAGAATATCCAATGAATTATTATTATTATTATAAATGTATAACAAATTCCGGCCCGGGCAAGATATGTTTCTCATACCACTCCCGTGTTTCGGTTGGACACGTTAAACTGCCTGGAAACAGTCGTTAGGTCATGTCAGAGGCCTTGGAATTGATCAGTCCTAAGGGGGACAGTGAAAAGGGGGTCCTAAGCCCCCCTCAAGGATCAGATAAATAATGAAAATGCGGGTCTATCTACACGAATCCTTAGAGTCTCATAGAGATTTAATACTTTTTTTAACAGCAGTAGTATAATTCCTTCCACAGTATAAACACAATGTAGCAAAATTGCCTTGAAAGTATGGGTACAGAGTAATAAAGAATATATTTTTCTCTGTGGTATAGTTTGAATACAGAATGGGTACACTTATTGATCAGAGCACAATAAGTGAGTTACTGAATAAATTTCAATGTGAGAATTAACAAGTTGCAAGATGTCACAGTGAAAGCAAGACAAAGGGCACAATCAGACAATCAAATGTATGTAAAGAGCTAAAGAGTTGTTGAGAATTATGGGAACAGCTTGATGTATCTTTAGCTTTCTAACTAAAAGTTATTTTCCAAATAAGAATATTTTCCCCAATGAAATTGTCATTGTAAAAGAAAAAATTTATATTTTTCCATGATTTTTAAGAAATCTGTTTTAGTGAATTCCTACTTTAGGGCCTCTATGTAGACCTAAATTTCTAATTAATATTTCATGATTGAATTTTAATAAGTAAAAATCTGGTGTGGCGCACTCACACAACTTTCCTTACCGTTATGAAAATTTATCAACTGACGCTAGTGTTAACGCGCATCTCAAGTCTACTTTTCTAAGATCTGAGTCAGCTGGTGACAGGACAATAGCGCTGCAGACACACGAAGTCTGCTATCTCTTCATAGTGAATGATTTAATAGAATCAACAGTTGCCAACAGTTTGCAATTGAATAATCTTATTTTCTCGAATTTCGAGCTTATTTTCAATTTCAGGTGAAAATTTACTGACATTAATTGTAGAGATTTTTATGCTCAATCTTTTCCACTTGCATTTTTTGTTTAATTGTATCTGAAGCCTGATAATAATTGGGAATCTAAAACCAAACTTTGCATAGATGGTGCAGTGCTCCTGACATTTTCACAGATATGAGACTTGTGGCAGTTGATAGAGCTTATCAATGACTTTTCTAGGTATGAATTTGATCAAAATCGTTGGAGCAGTTTTCGAGAAAATCGCGAAAAACCCTGTTTTTGACAACATTTTCTACATTTTAGCCGCCATCTTGAATTGCATTTGATCGAAAATGTTCGTGTCGGATCCTTATAGTGTAAGGACCTTAAGTTCCGAATTTCAAGTCATTCCGTTAATTGGGAGATGAGATATCGTGTACACAGACGCACATACACTCATACACACACACACACACATACAGACCAATACCCAAAAACCACTTTTTTGGACTCAGGGGACCTTGAAACGTATAGAAATTTAGAAATTGGGGTACCTTAATTTTTTTCGGAAAGCATACTTTCCTTACCTATGGTAATAGGGCAAGGAAAGTAGTAATGTATAATATGTCTGTATTGATACTTCAACCACATTTATATAAAACTGGAAAAAATGAAGCATATATACATCTTCGAATGTAACGTTTATGGGGAAAAACCCAGGTCCCTCTATCCTTTGGGGATATTCCCCCCCCCCATACCTCTTGGTTTTTGCCCCTCCCCCTCCCTAGCAGTTTGGTGAAATGGCGCCACTAAAGTTGAATGAAATCAACTTCAATTATTGTATGGTAATTGTATGGCAAGATTACGATACTTATGAGCTCTACTTAGAAAAGGATTGTGAAACAAGAAATGGAACTGGAATGTAATAAACTGTGATATTTTTATAATTATATAAAAGCAATTAGCCATACATTACAATCATTGAGAGAAAAACTAATAAGATGCTTATATATCTTCTCAAATCTTGATACATTAACAATTCACTACCGGTATTCACGAGTAAATACTGATGGGGTCGATTTCAATGAACAAATTATTTAAATGAAATGGTTTATTTAATTATTTAAAAGATTTAAATGGAATGGTTGTTTTCTTCTAAATGTCTATACTTGAGCATTCTGTTAATTTCGAACAGAGCTCACTTTCCCGGGGTTTCCTCAGATGATGCAGCAATCACTGAGGAATCTCCAGCACAGATTTCAATAATCCAGGAGAGAGTCATCTAGAATTAAAACTATTAGTGCAATATTGCTAAATTATTATTGCCAATCAATAGTGTTTTCCAGAAAATTACTAATCCCATAAATGTCTGTTAATTAAATGATAAGTTATGGAGTTCCAAATATTATAATATTTTTCGCATTCCCATTTTTCTTTTTTTCATATTTTAAATCGCTTCATTTGGGTCACTCGTTGTTTAGTCGAATATAGTATTTAATACACTGGCAAGTCTCAAACAAAAGAGACATGTCGAGATGCCTTCCGTCATCTGGGCATCATGACGGTGACCAACATCTACATCATGGAAGTCATCACCCATGTTAGCCGACTAAATTCCCAGAGAGGGAGGCACAAATGTTCATAAATACGTCACTCGGCAGGCAGATAAACTATGTACTCCCAAGGCACAGGACTGCAATCTTCCAAGAGAAACCTTCATACGTGGGCAAAAACTGTGGAATCACCTACCGGAGAAGATAAGAGGCTGGATTGTGTGACATTGAAAAAAAGACTTAGTGAGTTTCTCAAAGGAAGGCCCATGTACGAACTATGTAAATTTCTTGAAACAGGAGACACAGACTGGCAGTGAACAAAATATATAATTGTAAATACAAACAATTCAAATATATATAATAGTATATTTATTTTTTCATTCTTGACAGCAATTGCTATTCTTGAAGAATATGTAATAAAGAATTTTGACTATTGACTATTATTCAGGTATATATCTATCACATATCATATATCTCTCTTAGCAGCGACTATATAAACGCTTAACAGGTTGCTAGGGAACGATAATAATAAGAATGTGTGATGAATAATCTATCCTGTTCTAGGCGAGCAATATTTCTGTATTACAGATATCCAAAAACTTCAACACGAAAATGTGAATATCTTTGAAATGGTTTGATATATTGATAGCGATTTCCACCATTCATTGTCTCTTGAAATCTTTATTTGATCTGTATTAAAACCTTCCCAAAGAAAATGTTTGATTCAATGTGGCGGAACGAAGATGGCAGACCTATTTTGAAGCTACATACAGATTTTTTTTTAATTTGAATAGGAATCCCAGTGAAGCTCACTGTCAAATTATCTTTGGAAAAGGAACATCAAGCTGTTTTCCTTATTACGCTGTAGGCCTACGTGAATCCATAGAACTTCATAGGTTTCTCCGTATGGGTAAATGATTCAGAATCAAAATTCAAAGTTTGTCAAATTAATAATACCAACGACATAGCAACTGCCACCACAATTTGTATCATTAATATTACGCGTATGCTACTGTAAGATAATAGTCAGGCAGACACTCAGGAGCAAGTTATTTTGTCTCATGTAGTACTTTCAATGTTACTTTTATATCCTGAAAAAGGACGAAGGAGTGAGTAAAATATTTTGTTGTTCAACGAACTTGATCTGTAAAAAGGTTCGAAGAGTGCGTGTTCAAAATTTGAAGCTGATTGATCAACTCTTTCTAAAGTTATTGTAGTGCATTCAAACAAACAAGCAAACCCACAGACTGGCAACAACTTGAACTTGAGTAAAAGTAAGAACTTGCTAGCTCTTGTTCAACAATATTATTGAGAGAACAACGGGCGGTATTATCAAGTTGGGAGCACATAACTTGAAGGAATCAAATTATTCAGTGTAGGGGATTGAGTATTTTAAGCAGAGTGTGTTTCTGAGGGATATAGGCCTATAGTGAGAAGTGAAGAAGTGAGGATTCAATTGAATTGCAGTTTTAGTTTTTTTGCACGGCCGGCCCTCTCTCACATTCAACCATCAACCTTCGATGCTACATTAACTATATTATACAATCCTACTCAGTGGAATGAGGGAATTCACAATATTACAAGCAAGAGTTGATAGTATGATATTATTGACACAAAAAAATTACAAATCTAGGCATGGGAAAGTCAAATTCAAGATAGGTTGAAGATAATATGTCTGAAGCATTCTATGAAATAATAACAAAACCCTGAGGGGTTTTGAAGAAAGGAGAACATTAGCACACAACCGGGTAAGAGAGAGAGAGAGAGTGTGTGTGTTTGTGTGAGACAGAGTGAGAGCGAGAGCAAAAGGCGCAGGAGTGATAGTGAGAGGGTGAGGGAGGGGGTGAGCGAGAGGGAGAATGAGAGAGTAAGCAATAGAACTAAAATAATAAGGTTGAGATAAGAGACAATGTCACGCAGGAGTATTGTCTAACGGTGGTGACACACACACTTCTACAGTCACTCTAAGTTAAAAACAGAATATTTCAAAGAAAGTACAGTCTGTGCCAAAATTGAAACCAGTTTACTTCCAAGCTATTCTGACATAGGCGTCAAAAACAGATAGCGACAACCAGAGACTGTTTTCCAGGTAGAGAAATTAGTCACGGACTCGCCCCGCCAAAACAGACACTTCTTTTTCAGCACAAGAACGACAAAACTAGCCACCGCCAAAAAGACTGATTTTTAGTGCTAGGATGGATGTGTCTGACTTTGACGGTGGTGTATCCTGACATCGCCCCGTCCGCAACTAAAAAAATCGTGAGCTGCAAAGCAAGCAGAAGTACATTATTCATCAATATTTATAATTCAAACGTTATATTCTATTATTTTTATATAAAAACTGCTTAATTTCCCTAGTGACTATTCTCTTTCGAAACTTTTGCATTTATTTATTTTGTAAGGTTGAGAAATTTCCATTACAAACTACAATATTAATAATTATATAGCTTTGCACAGCTTTGATATTATATTGATAACTTCAAATCCTCCTCATTTCAATTATTTACATCTAGAATCTTTATTTTTAATACTATATTATTTTGTTAAGCCTATTAGTTGATCTAGAGTTTGTTATCGAAATAATTTTTCATTAGCGAGCCTAAAGAGTAAATATTAAGTCCTAAAAATGTTTAAATTTTACTTACGACATCCATGTACAATAGGGGTACAGTGAACAGCTGTACCAGGCCTCCTGGGCTTCTAGGGACGACTTTGAAAGTTCCATCAAGGAACATGTGGTTCGCCTAACCCAGGTGGACAATCGCATCAACCAGTCTCCTGCTGGCAAACCAGATTGTTCCGCCTCCCACTTCTGCCACAAAGAAGTCACTCTGTCCATCTCTCGTTCGACGAAGGTTGGCAAAGCGATCTTCCTGAAGAGACGCCCGCATCTCTTCGATGGATTTTGGCGTTTTGGGCTGAATAGCCCTCCTAGATCTGGCCATAGTTCGCAGAACCGTAGATCTTGATAGTCGTACAGCTGCATCTCTATGTCTGGGAAAGTAATTAAAGAAAAAATACTTTACTTAATACTCACGTGTGATTAATTAATTAATAATCTATTAATTTAGTGATGCGTTAATTTGTGTACTGTAAATTACTTCAACAACCATACATCACAAACGGTGAGGCAAGCCGAATTTCATACCTCACAAAAAGGTAACGTTTTAGATTTATTCGAACAAAGTTCAAATTTATCATACGTTACAACTAGTAGAAAGAAAGTTATTCGTTGTGTATAATATAAATATATAATCAAAAATTGCTATTTTCTAATGTTAGAATTTCAAATTCAACAAATTCGGGAAGCACAAATCATTCTCCTGCCGTCCTGCAGTCAACATGGAAAAGACATAGCAAACACTTATACTTTAAAAAAGTATTTGTTTTCAATATTAACCTGATTGCTTCATCGGCGAAAATGGTGGGGATGGAAACATCTCTTTCACGGTAGACATGAATTTGTTTTTTTGCCCGCCTGCCGGGCGGATCTGGTCGGCAGTTGTGTTGCGGCTCGGTATGATTGGCGACCTGGCAGCGACCCGCATCCACCCAAAATGCACGGCACTGCCCATTATTGCATCCTAAGTACCTGCAAATTATCACAGCATAAAAACAAATCACATTTCTCTTTCCTCTCTTGTCAAATTCAACTTCTTGTTGAAGTACTTTAAACTAGTGAGCACCTCCGGCTGGAGAACTCGCTCACCAACGGCTGATAAGTCCGAAACTTATTCATATGGATTATGAATAGTTTTTGGCCAAGCATGTTGTTCCTTCCCAATCATATTTAGCCTATATGCTATATGTGATTGTATCCACAATAAATGAATAAATTTATGGCCTAAGTATTTTTCTAATAGAATTTGTTAAAATTGATATATTGTTTTGGAGGTTTGCAACTGATGACTATAGCACTATAACAACCGATGACATATTGTAACACGTTTTGCGTTGATTCAAAATTAATTCCACTCTTCAATAAAACAGGTATTGTAAGTGTCTATTATAAACTAAGAGCAACACAAAATATTATCTGAATAGTATGCAGAAGTAGAAAAATATTTGGTACGCTGTTTCAAAATTGCTTCCATGCAATAATAAAATCAGTTTGCCTGATAGGCCTACCATAATAAAGGCGTAACTTACCAGCCCTAGTTCCTGGTATAGGTATTTCTTCAAACGTTATGTTTGTCACTCATGTTTATGTTTAACAGTAGTTTGCTACACAGTGATATATGTTTATTAAGTATACCTAACTTACATCAAACTGCAAACTTTATAGTGGACTTTTCTACATGCTACACATATCTTCTAATAAGATGTCTTCTTGCTCCCTTTAATTACACATGTTGACATTTCAAATACAGTTGATAGTTTAAATTCATAGCCATATTCTTTTATAGGAAGAGCCAATAATCAGAGTGTAGGCTAATCCTTTTTGGCCCTTAACTGAAAAATTACCAAAAAACCCTACTACATATTCATCAACGCGCAGTTAAAAAAGGAATATATTCTCGCCAAGTAGCGTTCAGCCGTAATGTAGTCACAGACAGAAGGCGTAAGAAAATCAGTCAAATCATAGACCTAACGTTCAGCCTATAATAAAAAGTCAGAATGTGATACTAGCGGGTAACCCGTGCTCCACAAGGGTCCATTTCAAAACTTGACAAACTGAAAACTTGACGTAATGAAATCTTGAGTAGTTGAAAATAGACCTATAACATCCTCGGTTAATTAAAAATCTTTATGCAAGATTTCAAGTTAATCAGTCCAGTCTTTGAGACTTGATGTTGCGTCAAACATGATTTCCCGTACGTGTACGTGTATAAGCTAGTTCTTTCCTTTATTATAGTATAGATTAACAAATATATTAACATTTTTGTAAGTATAACTCAGGCTTTCATAATTCTTTTCTAGTTTATAATGAAAATAAATCGCAAGATAATGGCCTATGGAAATGCTCCACCAAGATACCCACAAGTTCATAAGGTTAGAATTTCACGTGTACAATTTTTATAAAATTTTAGTCCAAAAAACATTAAAACTAATAAATTTTGAATTTAGAAGGCTTAAACGGAGCTTGACAAACTTATGCACATCATGTGTATGATAAGTTATGTCGTCAATCTAATATAATCTTCAAGGACGGAAAATTAAACATTTTGTTAATAACTTGGTGTAAACGCAGCTTAATATTGAATTTGTTGCAGAAGTATTTGATAAATAATACCTTCTGTGATATGAATTGTAACATCTGCGTAAAGAAATGCCATTATGAACAGGTAGCAATTAGCAAAAATGTGAAGTCAAAGTCATTACTTGTCAAATGAACTTACTGAGAATCATACATAGGCAACATGTGATACTAAAGAGATAAAAATAAATATGTTGATAGAACTTGTAAAATTTGTGCTAATTGCTGATAAGCTAGAAGATCCATCATGTACATAAATGCGCCCAACGTGTCAAGTCTAAAACATTGGTTTTTTGAAATTTTTTAATTGTATTTATTTGTCCTAAATTGAAAATTAAAAAAAACCTTACATATGCATCGACGCGTAGTTAAAAAAGGATATTCCTGCCAAATCTCATACGATTATATCAAAGCGTTTGACGTAATCGTGTCACACAGACAGACAGAAAGACAGGAGAAAGTAAATCAGAGTCGAATAAAATCTCACTCAGATCGGTCAATAAGAACTGCTGTTCCGGTGTTCCGGTTGAATAATATTATTTAAAACTAATTCAGCCCATACAATAAATAAAATTAAAAAACAATTTACGATAGGATAGATGCAACTAAAACTGTTTTAAGGTCATAGCTCCACAAGTATTTTTAAGGTAATCAGCTCACAAGTCACGAGTAGTAAAAAAATAATAAGATGTTAACTAACTAAATAATCGAGAAAATAATTATGAGCTGATTGTAGCCAAGCTCTAATTCAAACCCTAACTTAAGGTACGGCCAGATCAGCATTTCTTTAATGCTCGGACGAGACGAGCATGAATGCAAGAAAAATGAAGAGCATGTATATGTATAGGTAAACCGTCTAGGGAAACCATCCGTGTCGCGTACCGTACCCCAATAACAGGGTCGCCCCGAGGTTAATAGGCGCCCATTTTGAAATGCCTAATACACAATTATTATTATTCTCATAAATATTATATATAACTTATTACCTTATTTTTTGTGTGACGAAAAATAGCGTTCGCACCAGGGGCAAAAATGTGTTTGCAGCTCTTAATCTTTTCTAGTCCGAGGCCTACGGCCTAGGACTTGAAAACAATTTTCGGTCCTAGGAGCGAAATATACTATTTCATTCACTAACTTTAATTATTTTTATTGAAATCCATACTTTAAATTTGAAGACAGTGGATTTTCAAATAACATAGAATGAGAATTCATTATTTCTAAATTATACGAATGAGAATATAAATTGTGGAAGTTTTATTCTTGTGACAAATTTATAGGACCGACGGCTTATAGAGAATAATAGATTATTTATAATTATATTGAGAACTTACCTTACTGGAATAAAACTAATATGAAATTAAAATGTATATATACAACACTTATAATAAATATGATATTAATAAAACTAAACTAATTATCAATAATAAAAGCTAAACTACTGAACAACGAAGCAAACAACTATGATGAACTAGGAAGTCTATGATGATGGAACTTTACTTTTGCAAAAAGCAAAAAATTACAGAGTGACAACTTACTGCAAACATATTGCATTGGTGGTAAAGGTAAATTTTTTCCCCTTTTTTTCCCCATCGCTAAAGTATTTAGCGATACAAGGCACGGACACACACACACACACACACACACACACCACACACACACAGGAGGATACTAGAGTATAGAGTTCACTACTGTGAACGAACACCATTTTGAAGCTTATCAGCTGACTTAGATTGCTTTTATACATCACTGTGAACCAGTGAACTCTATACTAGAGTATAGAGTTCACTGCTGTGAACGAACACCATTTTGAAGCTTATCAGCTGACTTAGATTGCTTTTATCATTTTTGCTTTAGACCAGTTTGAATGTCACCAAATCTTATTCCATAAGGATTACACATGTAAACTTTGAAGGTCCGTAGGAAAGGGTCCTGAAGTAGGATCATAATTTGATGGGCCATAAACCTGCTCCTAAACATAACAAACACAACTAAAAATCATCAAATTCGGTGCACATATAAAAAAGTTTTTGAATGTAAACATTTGAGTCTCGTTTTTTTATTTATATCCTATACGGTACTATTAAACGAGCAATTTATGTTTATATGTTATATATCTGTATGTGACCGGATCTCGAAAACGGCTCTTACGATTCTCACGAATTTGGAACAAAGTAGGTTTATGATATGAAAATTCGATTGCACTAGGTCTCAACCCTGGGATAACTCGCTGAAGAACATTAAAAAGGATAAATACGTCCTTGGAAAAACAGCTGGAAATTTTGTCGTCTGTCGATACCATAATGGAATGGAGTGAATGAGTGCATGTGTGGGATCATTCAGCTGATCTCACGAGAAGAAAAATTCAGCAAGAAATACTTTTTTCCTACAGTTACCTTGAAAAGTGGCCATTCCTGCACTGATTACAGAACGCAAAGAATCACTTTTCCGCTCTAGTGCGGGAAAATTTTTTTCTTTCTGCACTCCAGATTTGCAACATGGCAACGCAAAATAGTTAGTAGGTTATATGGAGCACCAGTGCAGCAAAATCAAAATGAAGTTGTAACAGTGACTGTTATTATAATAATAACGATGGACAAGGACATGGACACCGAGGACAGCCACCACATCAGTGACAGACCCCCCCCCCTTCATTCAAACACTACGGTACTACATTATTCTATTTGACAATAAATTAAGGTTTTTATTAATAACAGCATCACACACAAACATTTGATGCATTTCAGGCAATTTTACCCATAATTACCCACTTTTCATATTCAATGGTAACTGTAGGAAAAATTTAATGTGAATACGTGCGCAAAGTTCCTCTGCTGCACTCAACAAACCATTCCTTTCTTTCGGTGCAGCAAACTGTCACTTTGCGCACTAGTTGCACAAATAACTATTTTCGTTTATTTCTCTTTTTTTAGAAAACATGTTTATTTCAGAAAGTCCAAAATAGTAACTATATGCTGTTAGTGTAGAATAGTACATAGTATTTCAACAAATATTTTAGCAAACATAGTACATCATTCTAAGTCGAATTCATAGTATATCTATTTTTAATTATGTGTTTGTTTTTTGAACTGTGAATAAATTGTTATTTTAATGAGTGATAGTAGCTTATTAACCTAGATTTTGATTTGGATTGTAGTATAAATTTGAAAAGGGACAGTTTTGGGCATAAGCCTGTTGTGCCTCCTCATATAACTGTAAAAATAATTATTGTACGTCTGAGAAAATGAATAAATAAATATAAAATATAAATTCCATCTTTCGTTACAAATTGTCTATGCTTTTACACTCCATAGCAAAGCTCGGTCCCCCGATATTAAATACTATCAGGTAACCCGTGCTTCGCAAGGGTCTATTTTAAAACTTGACGTAATGAAATCTAGAAGAATTGAAAATAGACCTATAAGAATCCTCGGTTGATTAAGAATTTATATGCAACATTTCAAGTAAATCAGTCCAGTAGTTCAGACGTGATGATGCGTCAAACATAATTTTTCATACTTTACACATGTATACGTGCATAATCCAGTTCTTTCCTTTATCATAGTATAGGAGAGGATAGATGGATGGATGATTATTGTTATTTTACTAAAATATAGAATAAGTTGAATAGTTTCCCTTTCAGAGGGAGTTTTGTCAACCCACAAAACTAATTTTTCATTTGAAGATATATAACAAAAAGGTGCATAGGACTTTATTTTTTTGTTCAGCTTGCCAAAAAAACCCTCATTCCAATATTAAAATTTTCGACTGACTGTACAGTGAGTCAGTCATTCTATCAGGGCTCGAATAAATTCGAAATTTTAATTAAAAAAAAATGGAAGGGAATAATTTCTTTATGTGAATATCAACACCTTTATTCAAAGACATATTAATGTCCGATAGTCCAGGCGTTGGCTTACATTGAACATACATGAGAGAGGCAGAGAATTTGACTTCGGATTATTGTTAGGGGTTCTTTAGTGTATATGAAACTCGATGTCGTCACGTCCCAGGGTGGTCGACAGCTTGGTGTGGAGGGGGGTAAGTTGTAAAAAACGCGCGCTTATAAAATCGCCTGTCCTGCAGTTACTATTCATAGTACAGCTTTTAATTCTTTTTCAATATTATGCACACATCACTGGCTTTCAATGTGGTCCTCTACATTTTTGCGATAAACCGCATAGTTTTCCGTAAAAAAATAAAATATCTCGAAAATGTATTTTTTATATGGACTTTTTTTTATTTCTCGAATATTGAAGTCATTAGCCGACTTAGAGGAAAAGGCTCACAATAAACGCTGTAGGCCGTTTCTTCCTGAATCCAATGATATATATAGTTTGGGGGTTACGATCATAGATGCGGCGGTGAGGAGGGATAAGTAGCACTGTTACGCTGCGGCGCGGTCCTCCCCCATGATTACTGCGCGTAATGGCCTGTCTATCGCATCGCTCCTACTAGTCTATGCATTCAAATTATGTATTTCAGGAACGCTATCTAATGTATTTTCGGTCGCTGAACACGATTTTTCAACTCTCAAGTCTCAATAATTGATAATTCTCATCATAATATACAAATTATGGTCAAAATTACAAACTTCATCTCATTATCATTATTATTATTACATTGTAATGATAAATCATCTTGTTAGGTATCCTATATGTGTTTCTCAGTCGATAAAAACTGATATTTCATTAAGGGAGAATAATTATTCGATTTAGTTCAATGATCACTTTGGAATTGCGAAAGTCAAGTAATGGAGTAAGTTAAACAAAAATAAATAGGCTACCCCATATAGAGCACCGTGTAACAGGAGTAAAATATTTTCTTAATATAAATTTACAGTTGAAGCACAAATAATGCCAATTACTCCCATGTGATATGACTAAATATTTTATTACAAAGGAAATACAACTCTAAAGCTGCGTTTACACCAAAGTTATTAACGAGATTTTAATATAACTTAATCTTATAGATTCTATTAGATTGAACATAACTTATCATACACATGATGGACATATGTGGTTTT
>NW_024090401.1:0-31412 GCF_014356525.2 Nilaparvata lugens
GTGTATGATAAGTTATGAATCTATAAGGACGGAAAAATGAACATTTTCCTCCACGTACTGTCTAAAGTACTTACTTTACTCCCTGAAACCTAATACTAAGTGTCACTTTTTCGCTCTCGGTAGTAGAAAACAGAAAAAAACTCCCTAGGGAGTACAAGTGACTCCATTTAAATAACATGGGAGCAATCTCTATTTTGAAATACATTGTAATAGGTTAGAAGATCTAAGCTCAGATGAGAAAGCATAATAGAGGTGTCTGTCATTGATTCAATACCACAACCAGAAATTTGATTAACTCATGAAAATATGTTTGTATGATAATTATTAATTCTTATATTAGTAGACGATAAAAATTTATACAATTTTAAAAATATTTTATTCTATTCAAAAATACCAGTCACAAATATTTTGATCTGCAATTCAAATCTGAACCGCGTGATCTGGAGTCAGCCATTTTTGGTAGCTGCTCAGCTGATATAATTGTTACAACTTTTGCCGTTAGATAGCGCAATCGGCAGTTCCAATCAGATGACCAGTTTTTAGGTTTTAGATTTAGGTTATGTTGTTAGGAATCATTGTCACCAATACGTAATATTGATAAGAATGATTTTATTTGCAGTTTCTATAGAAAAATGTAGATGGAGGAAAAATGTTGTGTACATCACGAGCGAAAAATACTTTTTCTCCCTCAGGAAAATTGCTGCCCTTGGCTTCGCCTTGGGCTTCAAACTTTTTCCCACAGGGAGAAAAAGTCCTACTTTTCACTCTAGATATACAAATAACTATTAGTTAATAACTTTAGTGTAAACGCAGCTTAAGTATATGGAATGGAAATCATGTCTTAAAACGTATAACTATTGTTCTTGAAAACACATAACTCTTATATTTTTTCATTAGCATTTCCGAAACCAGTAAAGCTCAGACTACTTCTAACAGGAGACTCCCATTTCCAAAAACATCTCATCAATTTCCAGACAAGCAGATTCAATTGTAGCGTACAAGTCGATTTGCACTTCCGCTAAATTCTCGTTAAACCTTCCCTCTTTCTAAAACCCCATCTCAGAGAACCCCCCCTCTCTTCTCACCCACCCTATTCCGACTTGCCTACCCCACACCATAGCGAGATTATCTTTTCAAGCTGTCAGCCATCCCTCATAAATAAGATCAACGCTTTCCATTCTACTTATGCTGACAGTTCAAAATCAATTATTTTGCTCTACCTTAGACTGGAATTCACTTTAAACTGTCAGAATCCCTCATAAACAACATCAACGCTTTCCATTTAACTAATACTGACAGCTTAAAGTGAATAATCCAGCTCCATTTCTGTAGTAAGTTTCATTTTCGCCTGTCAGAATTTAACACAAAAAAACTCAATTGCTACCCATACAACTAAAGCTGACAGCTAAAAGTGATTCTCACCTTGAACGTTAATTAAGGAGTCTAATTTGTAGCAAATCGTCATCGTATCGTACCCTCTCCGTCTGAGCGACACTTTGTTTCTTGCTTTAATTATTTCCACCAACCCTTCAACTAATTTATCCTCCTCTTGTTTGTTTCTCCTTATCAACATCATCTTCTATCCTGTTTGTTGTTCTCATCTACATTATCTTCTTTCTCTGTTTTATCAACTTTCGCTCTGTGTTCAATATGTTTCGAATCCTCACATTTTCCTCCGTCTGTATTAACTTTATGTCCATTTTTAAATTCTCTTGTGAAAGTCATATTTTATCCTGTTTCTTCCTATCCACCTTATCTTTGTTTTCTATTCCTCAACTTTATTTACTCCCCTTCTATTTTCTCTCTCAATCGTTAGATCTTATCCCCACTGTTTTCTTCTTCTACTGTTCAACATAATCTTCCATCCTGTTTGTTGTTCTCATCTACATTATCTTCATCCTTCCTCTCTCTCTCTACTTTATCAACCACCTCCTCTTTGTATTCAATATCTTTTGAATTCTCACAATTTCCTTCGTCTGTTTCAACTTTTATTTATTGATAAATACAATAAGTACTCCCCATGATAGGAAGAGAAAAATAAGGTAACCTTGTGCTATTCATGTCCCAAATTTGGATAAGGTTATAAATAATAACTTTATGTCTATTTCTAAATTTTCTTGTGAACATCATCTTTCATATTGTTTCTTCCCATCCACCGTTCTCTATTTATTATTTATTTATACATTGATGGATTCAATATCATTCTCAACTATGAATGATTGGGGAAGGTACAACAGGCTTGAAGCCCAAAACTGTTCCTTTCCCAAATTTAGATAGATATTGTCCAAAAATAAGTTATGTTTACACTTCTATTCCTTCACTTTATTTACTTCCACTCTGTTTTCTCTCTCTGTCGTTAGATTTCATCCCCACTGTTTATCTTCTTCTACTGTTCTTCTATTCTCCATTTTTCCTCCACAATATTAACTGATCCAATTTACCTCTCATCTTTCACATCCTTCTTATTATTTATCATATTCTTCTTTATTCTTGGATGAAACTCAACCTCCTACCAAATAGATAAATCTTGTCCGCATTCCCATACCACATATTACATAAATTTATTCTCTTTTCCACCTCTCAGATGATTTCCTTTGTAATATTCTGTTCCTTTCCATCTTCATTATTATTGGAGTGATCCCTAGTCTAGTGGATAGAGTGCTTGCGTAGCAGCATAGAGATCCCGGGTTCAAACCCTCTCATTACCAAACGTTTTTTAACCAGATCACTCCCGTGTTATCGGATGTGCACGTTAAATTGTCGGTCCCGGCTGAAGTATGACAGTCGTAAGGCTCATTAACGGCTCAAATTGTATATTCAGGCGATGGGACCTTCCCGCAAGGTTCTCCCCACCAACAAAAGCCATACGAATTTTCTTTTTTCATTGTTCTCATTCTTCCTTGTGTATCTTATCTCTACCCGCATTATCTCATATTCTCATTCATCTCCATTCCTCTTCCTATTTTCTACTCCTTCTCACACCTTACTTCTTATACTTCTCTTCAGTTTGATCCCTTCTTTTCTATTATGAATTTTTATCTCCTCGTTTTCTTCTCGTCCTATTTCTCATTTTCCTTGCTATTTTTCTATTGCTTTTCCTTTCGCATGTCTTGAAGAATCATCAATATTCATGATATGGCCAAAAGACGACGAGATACAGCACTTGAATAAGGTAAATATGATTGACCAATGGGAGATCGTGACGTTGCCTACTTACCCCACCTACAACAGTTGTCGACCAATCGCATCGCTTTCACTTCAGCCAATCAGAAGCTAGCAACGCACATTCGGTCGGCGTTCATCACTGCTCTCTCTCTCTCGTCTCTTATGCTCTCTCTTTTTTATATTCACATCTCTTTTTTATGCTTCTTCTCCTTCTCCTACTTCTCCTTCTTCTTCCACTTCTTCCTCTCCTTCCTCTCCTTCTTCTTTTTCTTCTTTTCCTTCTCTTCCTCCTCCATCTTCTTCACCTTCTTCTTCTCCTTCTTCTTCTTCTTCTTCTTCTTCTTCTTCTTCTTCTCCTCCTCCTCCTCCCCCTCATCCTTCTTCTTCTCCTCCCCTTACTCCTCCTCCTTCTCCTTCTTCTTCTCCTTCTTCTTCTTCTTCTTCTTCTTCTTCTTCTTCTTCTTCTCTTGTTCTTCGTCTTCTTCTTTTGTCTTGTACATCTTATTTTTCATCTTCCACTGTCTTGTACATCTTATTTTTCTTCTTTTTTCACTCTGCTGCGTCTCTTCTTCTACCTTATCTTTCTCTGTCTCGTTTTTCGTATTCTCCTCTTTCTTTTCCTTCTCAGATATCGCTCAATCTTGTATTATTTTTAAACTTCTTCTTTTTTTCAGTTATCTCTATTCTTTCTAATCTCAATCTTTCTCTTCTCCTTTTTTGTTAATTTCACCTTCTTTGTCTTCTTCTTCTCTCTCTTATTTGTTTTCTCTTTTCTCACTACCTATTCTTCTCCCCCTCTTGCCTCTTCTACTTCTCCTCGACACATCCAGCCCTCTTCTGCTTCCACTTCTTCAATTCTTCATTACCGTCAGCATCACCCTACCATCCATCTTCCCCAACTGCATCTCAACCCTTATAATAACTTGGTAATAATTAATTCCCCCTCGCACCCTCTCACCCACCTTCAGTAAAACAACCTCCCTCCCTCATTCAGTATCACAAGAACCGTCTCCGACAAGAAATTGGGAGCCAGCAAATTCGAAACTCGAAATTCAACGTGCCAGAATTAATAAACATTTCGCCGTTTCTGAATATATAGTACGTCAGGGCAAAACTCCAAGGTTCTGCAACTCTCTTGTGAGACTGTTCTCTAATGACATCCAATAGCAGGGTCCTAGCAGCTAAAGTTAGTTTACGGAAGTGTATAAACAATGTAACACTTTATGGAAGTATATAATAATGTAACACATTGTAACTATAATATATTTTATACACATTGTATATAATATAAACACAATGTAACTGTAATAGTAGTTACTATGTATAACAGCTATATAATTAGTAGAACAGCTAGATAGTTACTATAATATATAAAAGCAACCGTATATATATGAGCTTATTATATATATTGTGTAGATACAGAGTGCATCAGTAATGATGTTTATTACGGGGCGCGCGAGTTATTGCCACTAAAAACAATTTCTTGAGTCATTACCTCCAGAGTTCTTGTAGGGTGCAGAGAAAACTGGAAAGGTTGAAAATGTTGGATATTGGAGTACCACTCTGGTAATGGATACTCTTGGAAGCAGTTATTTCAATTTAATTGAATTTATGTTTCCATTTTCAAACAAGGAGGGCGAAATTGGGGTAGTAGTTTGTGTAGGAGTACAAGTGGAATAGTTATTGCAATATGATAATAGAGAAATTCAGATTATGATTTTCAAAATAATGGACTCAATAGTGATTGCTGGATGGTAGTTGATACTTCACAGAAACTTTGATGATAATTATATGTAGAGCGATTGTTAAAATGACATTTGAATTCAGTATGAGTAATTAATAACAATGAAGAGTAGTTTAAGCAATGAGTAAATTGAATAAAAGCTAGTATCTGGTGACTAGGAACTTATAGCCTATAGCCTATGTTCAGACGTTATCCATGTTGCTCTGTTGTCTGGCGTTGTGTAGTAGAGGGGGCAATTGAGGGGTGATGCGCAAGCATAATCGCCGCCAGTTGCTGATTGACAGCCAATCGAACAGCTCACTTCTCGTAATGTCAATTTTTGCAAAGTGATCTATTGATTATTTATTGTGATTTATTACAAGTGTCGTCTCGTCTCGTATCGTGATCTGGACCCGGGATCCTGGAAGCAAGGAGGATTTGGACATGAAGGTAGGCCTATGTTATTGTGCACTTAGCCATTTTAATTGTTCAACTTGCTACCCGACGCCAGGCAACCCAAAAGTTCTCGATGTAATTTATACAGTCCACAAACCAGAGTGCTGTTTGAGCCAGCCTCTGTGGAATAAACAGCCTATTTGAAGCGAAAAGATGAGAAAATGCTCCACAACCTTGAATACTATTTTTATGTTTTATCTGTGCTTCACAAGATACACAACTTTTGATTATGCAAGAAATTTGTGATATGTTAATCATTTTCACAGTCTCGCATATTCAAAGTTGCGTATCTTGTGAAACACTTCAGATAAAAAATCCAAAAAGTAGTCAAGGTTGTAGAGCATTTTCTCCTCTTTTCGCTCCCATAAATGGTTTTTCTGATTTCAATACCGTTCAAAAGTAACAGCCAATTGAAAAAATGATTATTTTCATTTTCTCATTTTTTTGCGATTCTACTGTTATTCAAGAGTCTCTTAAACGAGTAAGATACATGATAGAAACTTGCAATTGGTTCCAAATGAAAGAGAATTACATGCTCTATAAGCTACATTGCCTTTAATCCATCTTGCATGACTGTTTATTATTGAAAAACTGTCGAGACTGTGAAAATGAGGAAAATATCGCAAATTTCTTGATTTTTGAAACAAACGTATCTTACTTAACGATTATATTTTGATAAAATATCATTTCGGGTTACCGGGATACACAGTTTCAAATATAGAAATTGGCCATTTTTCTGTTTATTAAAATATGGGCTAAAATACACTGAGGGAAGAAGATTTTTTTTTTCATCAAATCTCAGTTATGATACATGATATTGAACCGCCTTGACGAGCTGAGAAGAATGAGCTGTAGTACGAGGAGATCTGATCATTCTGTCAAAAGTTATAAGTGTTCAAAGTTTTATCCTTGACGTATCCTTATGACGTACCCCCCCCCCCCACTAGGAAATACTGGAATTGAATGTTTCTAACGGGTGATGAGATTCTCATAGAAAATAACCCTCGTGAGATGATTTAAGCCGAAATGTATTTTTTTGTTAGGAAGGCCTTGAAAAGGTATTATAATGAAAAATTTGTATTTTGGCTGTAGGACATGATTTCCTATTCTTGGGTGTATTCCCCTTCCCACACTACTAAATTCAAAAATTCCTAAGGGATCCTGTTCAGAATTAATTGTTCTTTCAAGTGATGTGTGGTATTTCATCTATACTAGAAAAATATACAAGTTGTATAGGGTAGAAGTGGTAGGGTAGGTTTGCATAATTCTGAAAACCCCTTAAAAAATACACATTTTTCTTTAATTCGTAGCTCTGGAATCAAGAATGGTACAATTCTGCGCAACCAGTCAATTTATTTGAAAATCTTATTGTCTTCAATTTTGTTGGGAATGATTTTTCTCCAAAAACTCAAAGCTTTCGAGATTAAAAAGAAAAATTTAAAAAAAGTCCGAAATTTTAGGCCAGTCAACGAAGTGTAATAGAGGGAAAAGTTTGGAAGACAATTTTTGACCCTGCAGTTCTGTTTAGGGTAGTAAGGAGGTAAACATATCAAAAGTCCTCACCACTACCCCCTGTGATAAGGTGGTGCGGGTGGTTCAAAGTTACCATTTTTTGGTTTCTTGTATATAACTCGAAAAATTATGCATTTTACAGACATGACTATTCTATAAGAAATTAAAGCTTACATAATTTCCTACAATATTGATTCAACAACGTTTTCTGTATCTGTTTCACTTTTCGAGATATCCGCTCTAAAAGATGTGACATTTTTGAAAAAACACATTTTCAATTCAAACAAATTTTCCTTCAATTTTTTGCTATTTTTGCACTTAAAACTTTTTGAATATACTCACTGAATAACTTTTGGAATATTAATAGTGTATAAATCAAAATTCGGGGAAGAAACAGTTTTGGGCTGTGCCTGTTAGTCCTTTCCCAATCATTTCAAAGAGTTGAGTTCAGTTTATCAATAAAATAAATAACGAGCGAAGCTCGATGCCCCGATATTAACATATTATCTGCAAAATTGATTATTATTAACAATAATGATATTAACATTACATCGACATTACATCAAATATACCGGGATGAATTGAATCATATTTATCCACTATAGATGGCTGGGAAGAAGGTAATGTGGCAAGTAAGCCTCCCTATCGTTTTCATTGCTTTTAAAACTCGAATCTAAGTGTAGTTAAAGTGAACATGTTATTATAATATTTGATTTCTTATGAATAACGGCTACCACTTCTAATACAGTAACATCAAGGCACTCTTCAAATATTTTATTTCATGATAGGTTTCAGCTCATTAGTCTTCATCACATGCAAATTATTTCAAGCAATTAAATATAAAAAGGATACTTAGATGTTATTTTTATATCATAAAATATGACATCACATATTCATTTCTGGAATTCAATTTCGAGAGTAAGGAAATCCTGTAATCTATACACAGAACATAAACAGAGATGGAGAGAATATCTACAACAAGAATATTGATATCGGAGTGAGAGAGAGGGAAAAGTCACTACCACCGAATTTCGAAGAATAGCAGACGAAAACATCAACTGTGCTGACCTACAACTGTGCGATTCACTACAAACTGACAGCATTGGTTGAATTGGGAGCATTGGTGTTAACCATATAGAGAATACTGACAGTTGAAGGGAGACTCACAATACGTTGAAAGCAATGTTCGCTAACGGAATATTTTCCGCGCCGAAAGAAAACCGAAGAAAAGCTCTGGTAGTACAATGGAAAAGCGTACATATTGGACGAGATCCGTGTCGAGACATTTTCCAGTGTCGTGTTTAGCTCGTTGGCTGTTTGTGTAGATACGGTGACCCGAAAATGGAAGAAGAAAACAGGATAAAACATGGGGTGAAGAAGATTTGAAAAAAGAGGAGAAGGAGGAGAAGGAGGAAGAAGATAGGGAATGTAGAGAACAACAACAACAAAAGGGTACCGAAAGAGAACAACAACAAAAAAGAAAAAAGAAGAATTAGAAGAAGAAGAAGAAGAAGAAGAAGAAGAAGAAGAAAAAGAAGAAAGTAAGCGGGAAGATGAAGGAGACCAAGGTGATCATGAAGAGAGAGAAAAAGAAAAAAAGAAGAATTATAGAATGACAAGAAGAGAAGAAGGAGAACAAGATAAAAAATAAGAAGGAGAAGAAGAAGTGAAAAAATATGGAGAGGAAAAACAAAATAAAGTTAAAAACATGTGGGAAGAAAAGAAAGAGGGAGAATAAAATAAATGGAAAGGAGGAGATGATAAGGATAATTTGGAGGAAGATGAATAAGAAGAAAAATATAAAGAAGGAGAAGGAGAAGCAGATGCGAGGAGGAAGACATGAAGAAGAAGAGAAATGAGATAAAATAAAATGAAGAGAGACGAAGAGGAGGAAGGAGAAGAAGAGGGATAAGGAGAAGAAGAAACATATGGAAAAGGAGGTAGAGGAGCAGAAAAAGGAGAAGGAGAGAAAAGAGAAAGAGATGATGAAGCTGATGAAAAGGGAAGTTAGTAAGAGAAGAAAGAGAAATAATGAGAAGAAGGAGAATGGGGATAATTGAATCGAAGATGAATAAGAAGAGAAAGAAAATGAGAAAAAGGAAAAGTAGAAGAAAAAGAAGGATATATAATGAAGATGCTGAAATGAAAGATAAGGAGGGTAAGAAGAAGAAGAATGAAATAGAGAAGGAAAGAAAAAAAGGAGGAAAAGAAGAAGAATGATAAAGACATGATAAAAAAGGAAATTAGTAAGAGGAGAAAGAAAAAGTAAAGGAGAAGGAGATGAATGTGGATGATCGAATGGAAGATGAATAAGAAGAGAAAGAAAATGAAGAAACAGGAAAAGTAGCAGAAAAAAAGGATATGTAATGAAGATGCTGAAATGGAAGATGAATAAGGAGGAAAAGAAAAAGAAGAAGAAAAAAAAAGAAAAGAAGAAGAAGAGAGAGAGAGAGAGAGAGAGAGAGAGATTGAGAAAGAAATAAAGAAGAAGACGAAGAAGAAAAAATATATCATTCAGTGAACCAGAGGAATTGGATAAGACGAAGAAAAAATGGGACAAATAGAGGAGGAAAATGTGAAGGTGGAAGGGGAAAGCAGGGAAATAGCTGAAGGCGAATGGCGCAGCAAGAGAGAGGTCAGAAAGACACAATATTACATGGAATAACTGACGTGGAAAAAGTAATCACACAATTTGATTTTTGTTGGGAGTCAGTCAGCATGGTTGACTGGAACTGAACCTTATGACTATAGAAATACAGAGCTGTGGTAGTTCTGAGTAGGCCTAGGCCTAGTAGAAGAATATCCAACCAGGAAATTTTGACTTCTCAACTAAAGTATATTGTCCCTCTTAGGCTGTTGGAGTTAATAATATCAGTAACTAATAGTATAAAGTAGAAATGAAACAAAATTTAAAAAATCTGGTGTGGTACACTCACACAACTTTCCTTGCTCATTGAACTATTTAAAATTTTACATCTATTTTCGCTTAAAAACCTTCCCCCTTATTTTGATCAAATATTTCTCTTGTAAAAAAAAAACATCCACGGAACAAAGTGCCTTTTTTATAACCCTACCTTAAAATTTCCAATATAGTTCGCTAAATAAACCTAAGCCTCAATATCAAACGAGAATAATTTAGGAGAAAAACATAATGACGATTGACGGCAACATATTTGCAACTACGATCAGACTACTGTATATGTGTATATACAATTGTTTTCAGAGTACTTTTTCCTTTATGTAAATATTGTGAAATTCGATGTTTTTTGAAATTCGTCAAAACAGCTGTTCTACAGATGAAATATCTTGACTATGACTGTGTTCTTTTTATAAACTGCTCTACCACGGTATATGGAAGAAGAAAAAGTAAAAACCGTGTTCTACCTATCTCATGCACGAGAAGGAGGTTACAAAGGCCATTTTTCAATGATTGGGTGGACCCCCCATTAGTACCCCAGGAAAAAGACTCATGTCAGTTGATAGAGCTAATAAATAACTATACAGGGTATGGATTTGAAAAAAATCGTTAGAGCCATTTTTGAGAAAATCGTGAAAAACATGGTTTTTTAGTAACTGTCATTTTTCTCAAGAATATTACGGAGCTCCTGCAATTTTCACAGAAATGAGACTCATGTCAGTTGATAGGGCTTATAAATAGCTATCCATGGTATAAATTTGAAGAAAATCGTAAGAGCCGTTTTCGAGAAAACCGTGAGAAACATGGCTTTTTAGCCATTATCCGCCATTTTTCTCAAGAATATTACGGAGCTCCTAATATTTTCCCAGAAATGAGACTCATGCCAGTTGATAGGGCTTATGAATAGCTATATGAATAGCTAAATATGAGTTATCGTGTTCACAGACATACACACATACACACACACACACACACACACACACACACACACACACACACACACACACATACACACACACAGACCAATACCCAAAAATCATGTTTTTGGACTCAGGGGACCTTGATACGTATAGAAAACTTGAAATTGGGGTACCTTAATTTTTTTTGGAAAGCAATACTTTCCTTACCTATGGTAGTAGGGCAAGGAAAGTAAAAATCTGGTGTGGCGCACTCACACTACTTTCATATCCGTTATGAAAATTGATCACCTGACTCTAGTGTTCACGCGCATAAGAGTCTACTATTAAAAGATCTGAGCCAGCTGGTGACAGGACAATAACGCCGGAGACACACGATGTCTGCTATCTCTTCATAGTGGATGATTTAATAGAATCAACAGTTTACAATTGAATAATCACATTTTCTCGAATTTCGAGCTTATTTTCAATTTTGGGTAAAAATGTTACAAAATGCTCAATCTTTTCGACTTGACTTTTTTTGTTTGAAATGTATCTGAAGCCTGATATTTGGGAATCTAAAATCAAACTTTGCATAGATGGGGCGGAGCTCCTGAAATTTTTACAGATATGGGACTAGTGGCAGTTGATAGAGCTTATCAATGACTATTTTAGGTATGAATTTGAACAAAATCGTTGTAGCCGTTTTCGAGAAAATCGCGAAAACGCCTGTTTTTGAGAACATTTTAACCATTTTTGCCGCCATCTTGAATTACAATTGATCGAAATTGTTCGTGTCGGATCCTTATAGGGGAAGGACCTTAAGTTCCAAATTTCAAGTCATTCCGTTAGAAGGAAGATGAGATATCGTGTACACAGACGCACATACACTCATACACACACACACACACACAACACACACACACACACACACACACCACAACACACACACACACACCACACACACACACACACACACACAACACACACACACACACACAAACACACACACACACACACACCACACACACACACACACACACCACACACACACACACACAACACACACACACACACACACACACACACACACACACCACACACACAACACACACACACACACAACACACACACACACACACACACACACACACAGACATACAGACCAATACCCAAAAATCTGGTGTGGTGCACTCACACAACTTTCCTTGCCGTTATTAAAATTGATCACCTGACGCTAGTGTTCTCGCGCATATCAAGTCTACTTATAAACAAAGATCTGAGCCAGCTGGTGACAGGACAATAACGTTGGAGACATACGAGGTCTGCTATCTCTTCATAGTGAATCATTTAATAGAATCAACAGTTGCCAACAGTTTGCGATTGAATAATCACATTTTCTCGAATTTCGTGCATATTTTCAATTTTAGGTGAAAATGTTACTGGACAATTATTGTAGAGATATTCATGCTCAATCTTTCCCACTTAATTTGTTTTGTTTAAATTGTATATGGAGCCTGATAATTGAGGATCTAAAATCAAACTTTGCATAGATGGGGCGGAGCTCCTGAAATTTTACAGATATGGGACTAGTGGCAGTTGATAGAGCTTATCAATGACTATTCTAGGTATTTATTTGATGAAAATCGTTAGAGCCGTTTCAGATGAAATCGCTAAAAACCCTGTATTTCACAACATTTCTGCCATTTTAGCCGCCATCTTGAATTGCATTTGAACGAAATTGTTCGTGTTGGATCCTTATAATTTGGACCTTAAGTTCCAAATTTCAAGTCATTCCGTTAAATGGGAGATGAGATATCGTGTACACAGACGCACATACACTCATACACACACTCATAGAGACTACTCTTATCCTCAACAAAAACTTATCAGCACGACCACAGAGCCAATCGCTTCCAATATTATCACTTCAAGTGATCTTCTTCACTTTAAGTGTAAGAGAGGGCCAACTGCGCCCCAACTTCGCTCTCCTAGGTATAAAATATAGGCAGTCATTCTATTCTATTCCAATATCCATATTGCTTCCATTTCGGATAACACTTCCATCCTTTACAAGTAAGAGTAGATCAATTAAATGTCATGCATTATACAAATAATAAATTTATGAAACAAATATTCTCAAAAATCCTGCATTCTCCACAAAATTCAAGAAACAGATGTCACTTTAGCCTCATAAAAAAGTAATAACTTTCCTAAACCACGAACTTTTCACAAAATGGCGACACGGCTGTCGCCTCGGGGTTAACCACAGCTCCCTTCCTACCCAACGGAAATTGATACAGTATTAATCACTGCAAACTGTCAGAATTGTTTGAATATAGAAAGCCTTGGAGTCATTCATAAGCTCTGCTGCGGTCAAAGGTCACAGTTCATAGTCACGTTTCACTCTATAATATCAGCATGGTTTAAATTGAGAGTCTTTATGTTATTTATGACGTTTTACTGTCAGTACGAAGTTTAAAGTTCATAGTGTGATTTCACTCTATACTGTCAGCATTAATCCAATGAGAAGTCTTGATTTTATTCATGTGAAACCCTGACAGTCTCTCTATAATGTCAGCATTGTTTAAATGGGGAGTCTAGATGTTATTCATGAGGTTTACTGTCAGTATGAAGTTTTAGGATCATAGTGTGATTTCACTGTATACTGGCAGCATTAATCCAATGGGAAGTCTTGATGTTATTCATAAGGAATACTGACAGTAGAGAATGAACCTCACTATAACGGAAATTGATATTTATCGTCAATTTCAAACAACAAACACAGTTTACTTTCCGCACTAAATTTGCATCCCAAGTTCCTTTCCCTACACAAAATTTCAAGCTAAAAAAGCACCGAGTAGATGTAAAAAAGGGAAAGTTGAGTACATTTTGAGGCGGTTTTTGGCGGATAAATTGATTTTGATATAGAGAGCGTCGTTGTTATGCATAGGACGGCGGATGCTTATGGGTTTTCCGTGATGTGATCGGATTTTGAAAAAGTGATTCCTATGAGTGGTAATTTTATATTCAGCAGATGCAACGTGGCGGATTGTGAGAGGTTATAGCGCAAGTTTATAATTGAAAACTGAACTTTTAGGAGAGTCTCCGGGAGGGGGTGGAGTTTATGGGGGATACCTGGGGGGTAGGAGTAAGAGGGAGAACAAGAGGGAAGAGGATATGAGAATTAGGAGAGTCTCCAAGGGAGAGAGGACATCTGGAGATAGGAGGAAGTGTGAAGAACAAGAGGAAAGAGGAAATAAGAAGAAAAAAATAAGATTGATTGATTGATTGATTGAGTACTTTATTTATGTAGATTACAATATATACTGTCTTATACACTTATATACAATAGCTTACAATACAGCAAAATTATAGATGATTTACATGATAGACTAAGAAAATAATTATTGAACTGTATATGATATGAAAACGCAATTTGTAATATAATAACTATAGATAATAATTATATTGTTATGCATCTACATAAATTGGCGGAGCTTTGGACATATCAATGTCCATTCTTCGGAAAGAATATTAAAAATATCCTCCCCACTAACTCTCTACCAGAGGGTTAGAGGGAAGTATAAGAGGGAGAGGGAAGTATATACAACGACAGAGGGAGACACCTGGAAGGGGAAAAAGAGGAAGAAAAATTTTTCATGCTACACTATTAAGTGTAGAACATGAATGAGACAAGGGAAGAGAATATAATAAATAGGATGGGGAGAAAATGATAAAAATGAAAACGAAATAAGGATACCGTAGAAATGAGAAAAAGTTGAATGGAAAAGTGGAAGAGAGAAATTTGACATAGAGAGTTAGGAATAAATGGGATAGAGGAGAAATTGGAAAAGATGTACGCGAGAAGATAGTTCATAGAAAGAAACATGGAAGGAGTGAGAGATAGTAGAAAGGTGTGGATGAGAGAGGAACACCTGATATTAAGGAATAGGAAGAGATAAAACAAGAGTAAGCAGAAAAGGAAAAGGAAAGAGAGTGAGTAAGAAGAGGGAGCAAGAAAGCAAGTTTTTTGGCATCAAAATTTTCTGAAATAACTTAATTTATTCAAAGTGCGGTAATATTAAGTGCAAATTTTGACTATAATTTGGTATTTTGATCATTCTAAATTCAAAATTTCTAGCTAATATATATTCTTGGACAATTATAAATGAATGAATTATCTTTTCTTTGAACTTTAAATTTCCTCAGTAAGAACATAACCTATTTTTTCGGACATTTCATTATTTATCAAAAATTGGGAACAGAACAGTTTTGGGCTATGCCTGTTGTTCTATCCCGATCATATTCATATGATTTGTAATTATATCAACGAATAAATAAATAAATGAATGAATAAGAAGAGATAGAGAGAGAAATAAGAAGCAAGTTATAGAAATGAATTGAAAATAAAAAAATAAGATCTTGAGTTCTTGTTCTACCAATTTTCTGTGTCGTAGTGAGAAGCATGTAATGATGGGTATCATTAGAGATGACAGAAAAAATCTGAAATATTACATAAATAATGAAAAATATTTCTTTAGTTTATGGTATCATATTAAATTATGAAACAGCTTGACATTGTCACAACCGTTTATTCTTTGTTAAACTCAAACTTTTCAAGTTTTATCGTTTGGACACTGAGAAATTAGTTCTGATTGATGACAACATAATCAATATACCTATTTAGTGAATAGAAAGCTTAAACAACGAGCAGCAGTATATAATAAGTTATTGCAACTGAGGCCATATGATTGGTAGTTGGTTAACCTATCAAGGTCATCAGTCTGTCATTGAAAGAAATTGGACACGCCCACAATGAACTTTCTAGCTATTGGCATTGTCTCGGCCAATGGCATACTTTGACCTTGATAAGTCAACCAATTACAAATAATATGGCTTTATTTGGATGATATAGTATTGTTTTCTGCTGCTTATTGTACAAGATTTAGTGCCGGTTGCACAACAACCGGTTCAATTTTAACCGTGATTAATTCCACGAGAACCAATCGGAGAATCCGTCTTTCCAAAAACACCTTCTCTGATCAGTTCTCGTGAAACTAATCACGGTTAAAATCTAACCGGCTGTTGTGCAACCGGGCCTAAGTTTAAAAGATATAATTCATGATGGAATGTTATGAAAATGAGAATGGGGAATGATGATGAAATAAATATACTTTAATATATTCAGGAAATAAGAGGTACCAGGCGCATGAATACCGAATAAAATTTGCATGCACCAATAGTAAAACGGCAGTTAATAGGCGGCAATTGTAGGCCAATTCAAAAATATTTATATATATTTCTATAAATGTTCGGAATCTATGTTGAATTGTTGTATAGTCTATGTTATCGATATGGCTCGAAAGCAAAGAAATTATTAATCATACAATCTAAGCAATATTTTGATATTTTTTGTAAGATCTATTTGAACCTAAATGGCGGAGGACTAAGATATTCAAATTTTATGTTAATTTGAAAGTCGGAAATAGGATCTGTAAAACTTGAGAAAGGAGAACCAGCACTCGCCAACCAAATGCCACCAGGAGAGGACCCCAAATATTTTAGAGCGTAGTACCTTGATAATGATTTTGTAAAAGTTAAAGTTAAATTAAATTATTAAATTTCTTAAAAGACTTCGTGATGCTATTGTGAAGCAGAAGTCATTTTCATTTTTAAATAAATTTATAACCCCTTGGAGGAGACGATTCCGGCTACCATATTCCCGGACCACATGGAGTTGGATCGACATCGGCGGCTTACAAGAAGATTTTCGACACGTGAGTGATAAATTTGAATTAGTGATGGGCGCCCTAGTGCTTCGAATTAATCTGATGATCAAAGCTAGCTCGCCGAAAGGGTTTTTAATATAAATTAAGAAATTAATAAGAGTAATACTTGCGCAAGTAAAATTAGTATTAAAGGTATTTTATTGAAAGAAAAATATAGATCAATATTTCAGAAATTTCTATTAAATCAAAGAAGTATAAAATCTAGGCTATTAAAACATATGCATATGACATTTAATTTTTGCAATATAACTTGCGATAGTTTATTATAGCTCTAATTCACTGGATGAATGGCTCTATCTATTCCGTCAGGTGCCGAATCTGGCACCCTGAGATAAAAATATATATTCGATACAAAGAAATCTACTAAGTGCTAGAGATTTTAATATATATATATTTGGATTATTAGTGGCTAATTCATCAAGCTGATCTTAAAGCACACATTTTTAATTGAATTGTCCAAGTCGACAAGTATTAGTAAGCGCATATCGCAGCTACATGCAAAAGAATGCATATGATTTTAAGATAAAGGCACATGGTAATGATTCGTGCCATAAATCTAGAATATAAAGTTTAGCCTGTGATATTTTTATTGATTTCAATTATTGTTCTATTTTTATATTATATTTTTTATCGCTCTATATATATTTTTTGCCTCGATTTATTTTTTGCATTATTTGTGTAATATATGTATGAAACGTTTATGGTGTGCAATTTATTTTTATTCCTCAACACTATTGTATAAGTATCATATTTATATATATTTATTTTTTATTGAATTACAAGAGTTATAGGAGAAGCCCATACCTAGGCCTATCAAGATTTTTTAAGACTGAATACTATTAGAAAACCACGACCTAATTATATAATTATATCAAATCTCATGCTTTACCGACTGATGCCAAGCAGGAGGCTAATCGTTATTTAAATATAAAGAATAACGTGACATAAAAACATGGCGCCCAACGTGGGGCTGATGATGAGAGCCGAGCTCATTGAATAATTATTTGAAATTAAGTCAATAACCATATTGAAAATTATAGATAACTTATACGAGTATTGAGGAAAACTGGCGAAGTGAAATTTGTATTACTTTTTGGGGAATCAATAGCTTTAAATAAGAAGAATTATATGTTTTAAAGAAAATTTTATATTATTAGTACTGTAAAAAATATATTTTATAGAGAGAGCTATTATATTTTATGGGCCTAAACTGCTAGTCAGAAATCAATGAATAGTATTATTATATTATAAGAGCTTAAGTAATAAATAGGTTACCTGGCTTGTAATGTCCATAGGCCTATCCTCATTTGTGTCCTTATTAATGCCTTGTTGGCCAAAACTTTCACTTTTTTAACAAACACTTGACACTTAATCCATTTTTAAAATATGAGTCTCTTTTCGTCCACGCAAAGTAAGGTAGCAGACACACTGCAGACGGCGATAGTAGCGGAGATCGACGCTGAGGGGGGCGCGATGGAGTCCAACGCCCAGATCTCTTCAATCACCGCCAAGAATCCTGTGAACAGTAATAAACCGTTAAATGTCTCCCAAGAAGCAATAAGAAGGGTTATAGTAGAGGGGATGATCAAGTCATTTTCTAATAGTTTAGAAAAAACAATGACCATGGTAATGAAGGACTTGAAGGCGGAAATGAAGGAAATGCGGGAATCATTGAAGGATACATCGGTAAGAACGGGTAAGGAAACTGCGGACACAATACCAGCATCTACCGCTGAAAATCAAGAACTAATTACAACCGATTTAACAGCAAAAATAGATACTGTCACTTGTGAGTTAAACGAAAGAATAGATAACTACCAGCACAAAACACTTCGCAAATTCATGAAATAGCTCACCCAAATTCTGATATAAATCAAAACATAGTACAACTTAATTCATTGGAGACAGCCGTTGGAGAACAGCAATTATTTTCATCTGAATTAAATGCCGAAGTAGTAGATAATGAAACAGAAGCTTCTAGTCATTGGAAACAGGCCCAAGAGAAGTTAGTACAACTTGAAAGTCAAATACATCAATTTCCGCACAAGAATATAGAGCCTATTCCCATAGCAACGTTTGATTCACTACACAGTTTCAATGAATTAGGCCGTTTTGACAATACAGACCGCTATCTCCAACCTAAAGAATTTATAGATCAGATAAAACTAGTTCAATCATTAACACCCACCTCTTGGAATTTTTGGCGTCTTCGTTTGACTAGTTTATTGATTGGCGAACCCCTGATGTTCTTTCGGAGTAGAGCCCATGAATTTACATCATTGGATGAGTTTGTAGCTGTCTTCCTGGAACAGTATTTGAGCAGAAGTAAACAGTTGGACGTGCTAGCGGACATTATATCATGCGATTTCAACCCTAACTTAGACGGTGCATGTACCACTTTCGTCACTGCCCTACAGTTTAAAAATTCTCAATTGAGCGAGCCCATTAATGAATCGGCATTAGCAAGTATTATTTTAAAGAAGCTACCGTATCAAGTTAGAATGGCACTCGCCACACAACCCATTACTGATTGCAAACAGCTGATAAATCATTTATATGGCATACAGTCTGTGATGGCAATATCAAACCACCGTTCAGACCAGAGATACGCACAAAATCAACATAACTCAAAATTTAATCAGTATAACAGCCAAAATTATGAAGGACTATATGATACCCCCGATATAACACCGACAAGCTCCAATGAAACAAACAAAGAAAATCAAGATATTTCAACATCATACACCACCTTTAGAAATGATTTACCGAAAATAGTATTAGAAGAACCGAAGCCAATACAAGACAGCCTACCACAAAAAACCGCCGCCAAACATGCAATTAAAACCAGCCGCAAGCAACAACCCATTTTAAGTATTCTGTTTCCCACTGAAGAGCAACTCTCCGCCGAAGAATCACTACCGACCACCACCCTACAACAAGAACCAATCCATTACAATAATGACGAAATTCCATTACTGCCAAAAATAAACAGTTACCAGGAGGAGACCGCCACCAAGCACCCGCGCACAGAATCTATGCACCCATATCATTGTACCCCCACCGAAGCAGACCAAGGACCCCAAGATGGAAGACCGAGAGGACAACATGCAGGAGAAAAGAGGCATGCATCATAAGGCCCGGAGACGGAAGCGCCCGAGGACACCCGACCGGTATCAAGACGAGGAGGACAGCATACAGGACCGTAAGAACATGCATCGCAAGGCTCGGAGGCGGAAGAAGCGACGAAGGAGGAACCGCGCGCACCGATGGAGGCGGCCGCATGCACGCTTCAAGAGGCCAAGGAGGATTCCGGACCGGCACCAAGGAGGACAGGAAGAGATTGCCGACGTCATGCATCCGCGGCACATTCGCTTCAAGAGGGCAAATCAGCGATGTGACCGGAAAAACGGATCAAATAAATGGGATAAAACCGAAGCTATTAGAAGGACTACTATCGATTCATGCGCGGACAATAAAATTGGATTATTTGTGGGAACTAATTAAGAATGGAAAGTGTCTAGGAAGAGTGGAAGAAATAAGGAATTATATTAATAAAATGGAAGTACCTGGCTATATGTTGAAAGATTACAATATTGAAAAGTTGATGAATGTTTTGTTATGGTGTTTAATGTTTGTAATAATGGCTGTGATATTAATAAAAGACTGTGTTGTAGATATGATAGAAATTATTATATTGTTATTATTAAAAGAATCTATTATTGATAATTGGGAAGCTAATATTATAAAAATGTTTATTGTCTTGGGCATAATGATTTATGACAAACTGAAATCAAGAATATTAAATGAGCATGAAAGGCAGGATGCATTAAGACTACAGGATAATTGGAAAAAGAATGGATTAACAGGAACTACCATTAATGAATTAAAGAATTGTTCGAAATAATACACATGATACAAGGGCTTTAAATTTATGAAGGATAAGTTATCAATAGGACGGCCTCACAAATCAACAGCAGATAACCTCACCAGCCTACAACATCTACAAATAGAATGCAAGAAGATGCAAGTAAACCACGGGATTTCTACATGCAATATCGTCGAATTTAAAATAAATACGATAAGCAATCAAAGAAAACACCACTATCAAGCCAATTACTAACCTTTCGTAATAAATTTAATCTTGGCATAGGACCGCATGGCAACAATCCAGTGTTTTAATTCCTTCCAACCGTTAGAAGCCTGCAATAAGAAAAAGAACAATTTTTAAATATGTAATTAAATTAGCTACATCAACTAAAAAAGAACACAAGCGGGGATAGTATGTTTAAAAATTGTTAATTACCTTTGAAAGGAAAAAAATGCAGCAATTAGGTTAGTTATGAAATTCGACAGCAAATTCTGTAGAGCCAGTGACCAGCTGGGCAAAGCCACCTGAATCAAATATGTAATGTCTGTAAACATATGATTATGAAAAAGTATGGTAACCCCAAAATTGTTATTTATTATTGTTATTATTATTGTTATTTATTATATTATTAATGTCGGTATATTTATTTATATGTTTTATATTTATTGCCTTTAGTTATGCCACGTTTGTTACCTGAAAAAAAAACTAAAGTGAATACAAGCTACCAAAAAACCAAAGAGCCATTAGCAAAAGAAAAGTATTGTACCTGATGTATAGAAAATTATTTATATTAAGACCTAAGAAATACTATAAGATATAAGCCCAGAAGTTTGTGAATCGAAATTATTGTCTGAAAGGAATCGATTGTGAGAATCATGAAATGTGTGTAGTTAGGTTGGCGGCCCTGCAAGCGGCGAATTTAAAAATATTATGTTTTAAGTGTTGTCAGGAGGAGTGCGTTTAGAAGTTTATATTTATGATATTTTATGTGTGTTGAGGAGGAGAATTTGTTAGTGTATTTGATAAAGGTATAAAGGAGATGCAGCAAATATGTCTGCGAACTGTGATAGAAGTATGAGAGTATAATTTATAAATAAAGTATAGTGTATATCTATGTATTGAAGGGTGGGTTTTCATTAAAAACATTGTGATTCTCAAATATTTTGAATTCAAACCCAGGGGCGCGTGTAAGGTATCGAATTTGGGTAGATAAAAATCCCTAACTGAAACAGTAATAGGTCTGAAAATAAAGTAACTGGCTAATATCGCCAAATAGATAATAACTAAGATTAGATAGCCTCAGCTTGTTCTGGCTAAATGGTACAAAAACCTAAAAAGGATTTGAAGGAATTTTATTGCTCATAAATAGATTATTATATAAAATATTTGAAGATTGAGGTTAGGTACATGTATTCACGGATCGGTGACCTAGAGATCGATCAAACCGAGAAACGTAGAATCTGACCAAAACCCCTTGGCAGAGCTTTATTGCAATCAGATAGTGTGCAATGTGAAAAAACACCTGATCACGTGGCTAATTATTAGGTAGCATGGAATTAATATTAATGTATAGAATATTAGCTAGCATGTAAAGAGCATAACAAATAAACCAAATAAAAATAATTTAATGTATTCAGGAAATAAGAGGTACCAGGCGCATGAATACCGAATAAAATTTGCATGCACCAATAGTAAAACGGCAGTTAATAGGCGGCAATTGTAGGCCAATTCAAAAATATTTATATATATTTCTATAAATGTTCGGAATCTATGTTGAATTGTTGTATAGTCTATGTTATCGATATGGCTCGAAAGCAAAGAAATTATTAATCGTATAATCTAAGCAATATTTTGATATTTTTTGTAAGATCTATTTGAACCTAAATGGCGGAGGACTAAGATATTCAAATTTTTATGTTAATTTGAAGTCGGAAATAGGATCTGTAAAACTTGAGAAAGGAGAACCAGCACTCGCCAACCAAATGCCACCAGGAGAGGACCCCAAATATTTTAGAGCGTAGTACCTTGATAATGATTTTGTAAAAGTTAAAGTTAAATTAAATTATTAAATTTCTTAAAAGACTTCGTGATGCTATTGTGAAGCAGAAGTCATTTTCATTTTTAATTAAATTTATAACCCCTTGGAGGAGACGATTCCGGCTACCATATTCCCGGACCACATGGAGTTGGATCGACATCGGCGGCTTACAAGAAGATTTTCGACACGTGAGTGATAAATTTGAATTAGTGATGGGCGCCCTAGTGCTTCGAATTAATCTGATGATCAAAGCTAGCTCGCCGAAAGGGTTTTTATTATAAATTAAGAAATTAATAAGAGTAATACTTGCGCAAGTAAAATTAGTATTAAAGGTATTTTATTGAAAGAAAAATATAGATCAATATTTCAGAAATTTCTATTAAATCAAAGAAGTATAAAATCTAGGCTATTAAAACATATGCATATGATATTTAATTTTTGCAATATAATTTGCGATAGTTTATTATAGCTCTAATTCACTAGATGAATGGCTCTACCTATTCCGTCAGGTGCCGAATCTTGCACCCTGAGATAAAAATATATATTCGATATAAAGAAATCTACTAAGTACTAGAGATTTTAATATATATATATTTGGATTATTAGTGGCTAATTTATCAAGCTGATCTTAAAGCACACATTTTTAATTGAATTGTCCAAGTCGACAAGTATTAGCAAGCGCATATCGCAACTACATGCAAAAGAATGCATATGATTTTAAGATAAAGGCACATGGTAATGATTCGTGCCATAAATCTAGAATATAAAGTTTAGCCTGTGATATTTTATGATTTCAATTATTGTTCTATTTTTATATTATATTTTTTATCGCTCTTTATATATTTTTTGCCTCGATTTATTTTTTGCATTATTTGTGTAATATATGTATGAAACGTTTATGGTGTGCAATTTATTTTTTATTCCTCATCACTATTGTATAAGTATCATATTTATATATATTTATTTTTTATTGAATTACAAGAGTTATAGGAGAAGCCCATACCTAGGCCTATCAAGATTTTTAAGACTGAATACTATTAGAAACCACGACCTAATTATATAATTATATCAAATCTCATGCTTTACCGACTGATGCCAAGCAGGAGGCTAATCGTTATTTAAATATAAAGAATAACGTGACAATATATATATATATATATATATATATATATATATATATATTCATAATATACAGAGTGGGTGAAAAGTCTGAGAGCGGCTTAATATCTCATACACAAAGGTAATTTGATGGTGGGTGTGATTGAGGATCCTACTCAAATTGAAAATACTACTTTACTATGACTTCAAAAATCTGGTCCGCCATATTGAGTGCAACTCTATTTTTTTAAATGGGAAGGTGGTCTACATGATTTCGATACGAAAATTCAGGAAAAATGAATGGTGGAAACCGCACATCGATATCTCAAACCGTTCAGAAGATATTCACATTATTAGTCAATATTATGCATATCAGAAATGAAATACAGAAGTGGTATTGATTAAAAATGTGAATATCTTCTAAACGGTTTGAAATATCGACATGCGTTATTCGCCATTCTTTTTTTCTTGAAATTTCGTATCGAAATGATGTATCGCATTACCACCTTCCTATTTTAAAAAATAAAGTTGCATTCAATACGGCGGATCCAAGATGGCGGACCAGATTTTTGAAGTCATAGGAAAGTCGTATTTTAATTTGAGTAGGATTCCCAATCACACCCACCGTCGAATAACCTTTGTGTATGAGATATTAAGCCGTTCTCGGACTTTCCACCCACTCTGTATAATCATGTTTTGAATATAGTTTTCTATGAATTTTGGATTGCATTTTTTGTGAGTGATTCAGCTACAACACTCAATGATCAATTATTATTGTAAGGGATGCTACTGCTAGTGCCTAGTGCATCATGACTATTATTGATGTGAAGCAACTAGCGATAATTTATATTGTGAACAAGTGCGGAGAAACATGCTAGAGATCAGATTGAAGAACGTTGCAATAGACGTACTAGACGGAAGTACTAGGTATTCTTGGGGACTCTAGGCTGTAAGGGATTGGAAACATGCAGAAGATTAGAAAAATGAGTCTGAGTAGAGTTCATAGGTTGAGAAAAATGGTGCTCTGACCTATTTAAAAGTGATTCAATCGATATATTATTTTCAATCGGAAATAACTTATTAGTGAATATTAATACAATCTTGAATAATATAATAATACTTCATTATTAAAATGAAATGTATGCCATGCAAATTATACTCTTTTTGTGGATGAGAACTTATTTTATTATTCTAACAAATGAATCCGGTTTTTAATTATTATTATTCTTCCTTATTTATTACTAAAATTACATGATTAGTCACATCATCAAATCGGTGAAAACATGACAATAGTGCTAGTTTACTAACTTGTATCTTCTCCTATCTACGACGATCCCACAGAATCACTTTTTCAACAAGCCATAAAATATTTATCTTTATTATAATGCGCATGAAGGGAAATTTTGAGGTATTAATAATGTGATTACCGAGAATTGCGAAGTGATATAATAAGAAAGTTGTTGGAGAAAAGATGCACTAAGAAAGAGAATGCAGAAAGACTGGATACACAAACTGGCATTTCAAGGTGTCATGACCTACGATCTCCATAAGATGGGAGATTTACATCTTAGGTTTACATTTTAATCGATTCGAAAACAAGATATGCAACTGAAATAAAATTAAAGCTCTGTTTCTGGCTCTTTCAAGACTCTATTGCAGTGTTATAAGTATAGCAATGTTTATTCCATCTCTAATGAAGTTTATGCTCGGTATAATAAAAAGCATTCATGCGATTCTTTTAACTATACCAATCTGTATCTAATACCATAACAACATGTCGATCCATTAAAGCCACTCTCTCATTTCTTTCTGAACATATCTACTCATCAATAGTTCGTTTAATCTTCAATCAATGAAATCGAACTAACTGCTGTTTTTTAGCAATAAATTGTTAAAACTAATAATATGTCTCACATTTATCGCCTTCTCATTCATAGTATCACATAAAACCAGATTTTATTCAATATTTCGTCATCTGAAGGTGGAAATATTGTAATAAAATCCATTAATTATTAGCTCTTCCCATTTTTATCCTCTCCCTGGGAATTTGTCTGTGGTTTAGATTTGATAGTACTGAGAAAAAACTAATACTACGACTGTGGTTTCTTGTTTGTTTTAATCATAATACCAATCTATCAATCAATATTATTGAATCATTCATTGTCTTAAACATGAGAATGGTGCAAAAGCATCTAGACTATGTTATAGCCTGGTCCAATATTACGCTAGCCCTAAAAAAAGTTATATCATACCCTTTAAAAAATTATAAATCGTAAAACTCCACACTGACAATTTACTATTGATGTACCTTGCTCCTATTGATGGTGCATAGCAATTAGATGTATAGCAACTAGAAACTGTCCCTGACCAACTACCATCACTAAAAGCATTGATGCAAAATTGTTAGTCTCCATCCTGACCACATGTTGAAAGTAGCAATTTAGCATTACAGTTAAAATTGATTGCAGATTAGTCGCATGAGTTATGGGTTATTATTTGAAGATGCAGTCATCACATCAGGAATATATTATCAGGAGCGAAGATCACTCTCACCAACATATGGCGCGGACAAACAATCACTGGCCTTGATGACTGTGGTAAAAATCCAATACTTGTTCTATTAAAATAGTTCACTTTCACTTTTCCTCATTTCTCAGAGCACTGAAGAGATGTGTTATATGAATGAAGTAGTGGCCGACAAAAAGTTAGGCTACATGGTAATCGAATTCAATTTCACTCAATCTTTACATTTGATCAAAACGAGTCAATTATTTTAATATACTCATGGTATTTGAATTTTGACAAAATTCAATAACTGAGGTGGCGAGCATAGCTTGCTTATGAAAGAATCAATATTCTCTGTCACTTACATAATAATTATTAATTTTCACCTATATAACTTTTATTTTCTGCTACAATATCATACCATTATCTATTGCATGCAAATCACAAATGAACGGTTTTTAGTTGCATACCTTCTTTGACTTTGAATTAAAAGACCCAACTAATTGCTTGTTTCATGATCAATAGTGGATAATAAGCCAAGATATTGAGATACCATATCAATAGAAGTATATTTCGCAAGTAACTCGTAATTCTGGAGTGAGCTGATGTGTATTCCATAGCTATGGAATGCAGACAGAAGTAATTCTATCTACCTTAAAATCTTAAGATCCTTAAATTCTTAAAATCAACATCAACAAAATCTTTCTGCCGCAAGTGTAAATACAACCTTAACAAGCTTTCAATTTCAATAAAGTATATTTTACCCTAATCGCTACTTAAAACAATAAATTGTGTAAATCATTAACAATTGTTGTATTCGTATACAATAATTAGAATTAAAAAAATACAACTATTTCAATACGAATTCCCATGAATTAATAAACATTCTGTGGGTATCAATCCTATTTCAATTAATATTAAATTTGACTGGTATCTCAAAGTTCAATAATCAGGGAGCTCAAAACTCAACAACTGGAGAACTCAGAGCAGCTATAGAATTAAAATTCGAACCTGAATCAAACAGAAACTCTATGATATCCATAAGTTTCAAGTGAACATATGGACCAACTGATTCAATGAACAACAGGTGAAATTTCTCTTGTTAATCAACCTGCGGTATGGCATTCAGGACTCTGCATTATTTTTTGTGCGTAGGTCTATTAAGATCGTACTACCATTCATACGATCGAAGGATTTTCACTTAGTGCAATCCAAAGTGAAGTGGTAATGAAAAACAAACGTCATTCAACTAATATTCGATAATGAATAAAGGATAATATCTTTTGACATCGTGGCATTTGCTACCGCTTGTTAGCGGATGATAGAGTGTGGTGAAGTGTTAGCTTTGATGGATGGTTCCGACAGCTCAAGTTGCATGCAATCAGCTGATTGCGGTGAAGTGGAACTCCAACTTGTCAGTTGGCCAACTAAAAGTTGAGTTGGTTAGCAAGCAATAAGTGAGCGAGGTGCTTTTGATCTTGTGGTTGTCGTTGGCGAAGAGATGGCACCGGTGACCTCACCATAATAATTCCTATTCCGGTGTTGGTTGGCGGGGCACTCACACACATACACTTACTCAGCAGGAGAAACCCCGACAGTGAAAGTCAATACAGCACCCTCGACCTTCCTTCTTTTTCTTTTTTTCTCACCGGTCTCAGTAGTCTGCGCTCATCACTTTCGCTCCCTTACTTCTTCTTTGTCTCTCCCGATCTTTCCCGTTTCTTCTCCTTTCTGTCTTACTCTTCTTCCCAGTAGTCGGGTTTTCTTAACAGCGTCCTCTAATTAATAATAACATTTAATTGTTCTGTTCACGATTACGTAGCTTTCCTGAACAGGTACTCTGCTGCCCATGCTATTACCCACATCGCTCTAAAACGTCCGACACAACATATATCCGCTCGGCTCCTCTTTTTCAGTCTACTTCCTTGCTTTCAACATGAGTAAATACCTGCTCTACTAGGATAAACCTCCATTTACTTCTTCTGCAATCCCTTGAAACAACAATATAATGGTGTAACATGTTGTGAACGCTTTGTAGTGTTTAAGGAGTTTCAGCATGTTGACAGAAAAGTACGAATACGGCTTCATTCGTTGACAATATTTTTTGGAGTTGTAGATTGTTACGTAATACAGTATCACAAGAGTGCTTCATTGCAGCTTATATGGCAAACACAACACACATTATAATGAAGTATCATGCATAACAATGCAGTCCATGCTCATACAGAGAACGATCAATAATCTCTGATTTTTTATAGCATTGTTATTCCGGGATAATTGAAAAAATTTACTCACTATAACGCGATAGCCCTCCTGCAATGAAAAACTGAGATTCAATCTATTAAAAACATTTTCATACCATTTTTCAACTAATTGTAAATATTTTTCTCACTGAACTTTTCTATTATTGACTCTTGTTCTCTCCAATCTTTCATTTCTTGAATTAAATACTCTATCACATCATCAAAGCTGTCAATATTGAAATTTGTATTGAAATTTGGACTAGTTAGATGATGAACAACTTCACTGTGAACATTTGTTATACTTATATTTCAATAGTATACTTACATTCTATTTTTTTTATTCTTGTTATATTTTACTTTCTAGTTATTAAAGTTAATATATTTCTCAATTAAGCTGACGAACGGACTCATGTCTTGTGAGCTTCACATTCTCTTGTACTTTGATTTTTTACATTGAACATGTCAATTTGTCTATTTTTGTGATATTGTACAAGGAATGAATAAATTTGATTTGATTTGATTTGAAATTTGATTTGAACATATCAAAAGTCCTCATCCCTACCCATTGTGCTTAAGGAATGAAGGTGGCTTATAAGTTGCGTTTCTTCATTTCTGGTTTCAAAAATGAAACAAGATAAATTTCCCACAAGTTTTGTTCAGTAGAGTGATATCTCCTTCAGTTTTCGAGATATTCACTTTCAAAAGTGTAAAGTTTTGAAAAGACAGTTTTTCTTCCAAATGTTTGCACTTTCAGGGCGTATTACTCAACAACAATCCATCGAAAAATTTAGTCCTTAACGTTAGGTTGTAGAGGATTCAATTATCTTGATGCATTCGATGCATTTTTTGTACCATTCTATGCTTTGCATCAATTGTTATGGCAGCTTCAGTGTTGAGTGTGAACAACAATACAGCAACAATAGATCATTTGACAATGTAATTTGGACACAATATCTGGAACACAATTTTTGACTCTGCAGCTTCATTAAGACTAGTTAGTAGCTGAACATATTGAAAATCCTCATCCCGAACCCCTGTGCTTAAGGTGAAATACCGGCAAGTTGACACCTGTTGCTGTATTCAGCTGCTATAACAATTAATGGAAAGCATAAAATGGTGCAATAATACATCAAATTGGAGATAATTGTGTCCTCTACAATCCAACGTTAAGTACTAATTTTTTCGATTGATTCTTGTTGAGTATTAAGCCCTGAAAGTGCAAAAAGTTGGAAGAAAAACTGATCCAAGATGGCGGACAAGAGCTTTGAAGCGACAGAAAGTAGCTTTTCTCAATAATTGGAATAGGATCGATCCCCATGTCATATCATACTTTAAAAAAACAACTGTTCCTATGATAATTCTCACCAACTCTGTACAATTACAAGTTGCAGATCTCAGAAATCAATACAACAGTTAGTGAGCAAGTTCTTCAATCCAGGGGGTCACTAGCTCATATTAGACGTATGTTACAAACATAATAATAGACAGGCAGACACAAGTTAAACAGAAGCAAGTTGATGTAAAAGTTGTAGATTAAATATGCTGTATAATCAACTGACATCAGCGTATGAAGGTCAGTCTGTATGATAACTCTCAAATAGCATCAGCTTCTTCAGATAGATAGAAAATCACAACAATTTTTTCTCTTCAACACTTTCAATGTTATTTTTGTATCTTGAAAAAGGACGAAGGAGTGAGTCAAATTTGTTGTTAAACGAGCTTGACCTGTAGAAAACGAACTTGAATTCACGTTCGAAGAGTACGGTAAGTGTCTAATGATTCATCAATTCCTTCAAAAGTTATTGTAGAACGTACAAACAAACATACAAACAAATCCACATACGGACAACGACTTTGGCCTTGAGTCAAAAGTGAGAACTCGCTGACGCTCGTTCAATAAACGAAGAATATGAACTGTAAGTTCCTTCTTCTTTCCAATTGAATAAGATATTGCTGTGCATTAACTGTTGTTTGTTTAATAACTATGTTCAACAGCTTAACAGATCAATCCTCAGACTATTTGACTGATTAAGATAGACTACTAAAAATGGAAAAGTGAGATTGAAACCCTCCCTTAGTGAATCCAGTGGAAAAGCCTTAAGAGCTTGAAGGATAGCTCAGTTACTTGGAAATTTGTTGAAAACTCCCAATGCAATGCTTTATGTAAGAACTCTCCTACAACGGTTCCATCCCGCAAAATTTTCTATAAGGAAAAGGCAATTGAAAATTGAGAGAAAGAAATGTTACATTATTCACAGTTTTCTACTTTTGTAGCAATCACTCGTTAAGGCACAGGGAGTTACGCCATCATTTCCCTAGGCGTTGGTTGAACTAACAGCATGCCTGCAGTTTCTGAGTGGAATATTTTTAACGACTAAAATTGCACTTCAAAGTCAAACATGAGAAATCTTAGCAAAAGATCAACCGCCAGGAATATTCTAGTTCTGGATTAATTTCCACTCAATACAAGCATAATATTATGATGATTCAAATTAAAGCTAGCAATTGTAATGTGTTCGAATGTAATAATGGCGGTGGCGTGTCTCTGGTAAGGAAGTTGGAGTCGCGGAAAATGACAGTTCTCATGCGAAATGAACGCAAAATGAGTGTCGGTCTTCTAACGAAAATTGCAGCTTAGAAAGTGATGCTTTGCTAGCCAGTAACACCGATTAAGTTTAATGCGGCACAGCTTCGCGTCTATAAGATTCACTTCAAACGGCCAGCACCAGTTTATTGGGAGACGCTGTAGTTATTTATAAGGAAGGCTGACAGTTGAGAGTGGATCTCACTATAGCGAGCTGGCGCGGCTTGTGGGAAATCTTTGATAGCGCATTACATCATGCATAAGTTACAGTTTAGAAAACAAACATAGTCGCATCATTGGAGCGACGACTTAAAAATTCTAGTCTAGGATGGTTTTTATGTATAAGTCTGACTATCAAACAACTTTCTCCCCTTAGTGTCTTCAATAAGTGAGAAAGTCATGCGTGGCCAACCAGAGGTGACGCGATTAGTATTCGCTGGCTGACTGTCAAACTGATGAACAGGGCTAACTGATGCAGAAACATTGTCAAATAGTAAATCATCCTGTCTAGATTACTCCTACAAACTAGCTGAACTTTTTTCCTCATGGATTATCAGCGATTCAGCGTCGTGAAGTCATCGTACGTTCAAAGCATTAGGTATATATTAAGTATAT
>NW_024090402.1:0-37237 GCF_014356525.2 Nilaparvata lugens
TCATCTATAATTTTGCTGTATTGTAAGCTATTGTATATAAGTGGATAAGCCAGTTGTAATCTACATGAATAAAGTACTCAATCAATCAGTCAATCATTCTCTACTCTCTCCTTTTTTTCCGAAATCTCACCACTCTCCTTCTTCTTTCTCTCTTCTCTCTCTTCTTTCTTTTTCTACTCTTTTCATTCTTCATCCATCTTCCCACTAGTTCTTTATCGGCCGAGTTCTACTGGTTTTGAATGGAATGTTATTACTCACTCCATTCACAATTACTCTTATATTCAGTTGTTCTCAACCAAGCTATTTTTTTCTCAATACATTGAACGAAACTCTATCGTCCTTATTCCACAATCAATTCAGAAGCGATCAAGGGCAATAGTATTGCAGTGTAATATTTACGATTTCGGACAGATTTTTTCACAACAAACACGCGTTAATCGTGAACGGAACGCGGAGGTTTGCCATAAGTTCGCGAGATGATCGCGCGCTTGCTTGTCTGATTGTTGATTTAAAACCCACAAACATTGACAAGCTAAGAAGCTAACAACCCGTTTCTATAAGCAATACAGCACTAATCGAAGAGTACTAATAAGCTGTAATCAAAGAGTAATTTCCAAGCAGTGAGTATAGAATGTAATCTATACTCATTGTTTTCAAGCTATAACTAAAATTGTATTGAAAGATTCTGAAACTGTGTATTTTACTCAGTAAAATTAAAAACAAATAACTGTTTTCTACAGCATTTACTTGTTATTATTCTGAGACCGTGAATATTCTCATGTTTGGGAGTTTTGATGAAGTATGACCTTTCTTGGACCACTTTTCGATAAAAATTTGGCAATATAAGTAATAGTATCTTACAGATGGAATTAAATAGAGAATGAATTTATTCAAATGCTAATTATATATAATTATTATTTAACGAAAATCCTAAATAAATACTGTAAATCACCCCGAAGACTTCTGCTACGGAAATTCGATGAGAACTACTATCCAAAAATCAGTTGCACCGTTTGGTGTAAGGGTAAGCATTCCTGACTAGCAATTGGGAGGTACCGGGTTCGATTCCCGGGCTGGCAACTAATTTTTGGAGAGTAGTTCTCATCGAATTTCCATCTAGCTGTTAGCCCTGTTGTCAATGTCTGCAGTAGCAGAAGTCTTCGTGGTGATTTGCAGCATTTATTTAGGATTTTCGTTAAATATTAATTAAATGGTATCTCACGTCACATGGACGGGATGGGGCATTTTACAGGCGAGAGTGATGTTTCTAGTTGAGGCGTTAGCCGAGACTAGAATTTCATTCGATCACTGCAATAGACATTCACGTCCAAGTAACATACACTATTTTTTGTCAAAATAACCTAAAGAAGAATAATTGAGAAATAGCAAACATTACCTGCTTGTGCTGAAGCTACCACATGCATTCTATAAACATAATCTAGTTTACAAATTCCGAATCAGGAATTTTGCGGAAGTTGACAAAACTTCCACCTGGAACGCTGAAGGTGGTTTCTGTAGCAGTTTTGTTGTTCCTATTTCGGAACTGGGAAACATACTCGACTGTAGAGAAAACATATGGTTTCATTGAAGTTCGGTCATCTGAAAAGATGATCATCTCCCTCAAAGACAGGGAATTCTCCCTGAAATAAAATTGATCATGAAATTCTGGAAGAATAGTCGTCACTGTCTCTGATGTAACTGATTGTAGCGTATCCTCAGATAATATGATCAATGACACCTGAGTCCTCTCATTTTCAGTCTGCCTTTCCTTATTGTTATTCTAAACAATAAGGTTCGCTTACTGGACTAATTTTCCCATGATCGCTCATTGGAAATCGCTCATTGGATGACACCAGAAATTTGACAGATACAATCACAGAATACATTGCTTTTTGTGTAGTTGAGAAGGTGATATTGTGGTAATTATTCATATTGAATGAAAAATACTAAGGAATTGTCAAAAACCACAGATTTAATGATACTTAGAAAGACCGGTTTCGGTTATTACATCATTGTCAATCTCTGATAAACTAAAACTAAATGCAAGAGCAGCAGAATTTATACTAGTAGGCGAGTACTGCTATTGGTCAAGGGCATGAACGCCTGCCATTGGCCCAGCAAGACAGTCTCCTCCCACTCAACGGTGTGACAAAATGGCGGCTCAGGCAACAGAATCGCCATGATAACAAAATTTACTTTCAGTACAAAATGAGAACCAAGAAAACAAGTGTGAAAGATAATAAAACAAATATGTAAATGGAAAAACTATTGAGTAATGTACGCTTACAATTTTATGATAAAACTAAATTCGTAGTGTTGTATTGGTTGAAATGAATCTGGTCATTTAAACTATACTGGGAATTTCCCTTAATTACTCTTGTTATTTCTAAAGCCTCTAGAATATTTAAAGATCTGCCTTTGTTTTTAACATGCAGAAACTCAACATTCTCCTTAACTGTGAACTTGTGATTATTTGTTATCAAATGCTCTGCAAAGTTAGATTCCCCATTTCGTTTATTCCAATCTATGATGTGTTCTCTAATTCTACTTTTGAAACTTCTGCACATTGCTGTGCAAATGAATACATTGCTGTATTCTGTGATACAACGTGCAACAGTGTTTCAACTAAACCGGGCACAGACATTGATTCTGAAATGTGAGAATTCAGTTTTTTTCTCTATTTTATGTACTGTAGTAATAGTGATAAGATGAATGATAGTTTATGACTGTCTATCAGTAATTTGTTTTTAATGAGTGTAATCAATGAATTGAGTCTCCTCTTTCTCGTACTAGAACCCATTTTCCTCATTCTCTTTTCCCAATTTCTCTATCTCTCCCCTATTCACAGATTAAGTCTGTCCCCATTCTTTAGTCGTATGACAGAGGTTGGAACTTCACCAAAAATGCTTGTGGCGTGGGAAGTGCGGTGGAGACTATTCATTGATGAGAGAGAGTGTGTGTGCTCAAGCCACTCTACTCCCACCACCACATATTCTTCTTTATCATCTCCTCCTCTGTTCTTCTTCTTCTTCATCACCTCCTCTTCACTTCATCATCTTCTTCTTCATTCCCTTCTTGTTCTTCTCCACCTTCTTCTTAGGCTTCTTTTTCCTCATTCGATGATAAGAAGGTGTCGTCCAATGAGCGATTTCCATTGAGCGATCATGGGAAATGTAGTCCACTGAGCGATCCATTGTTTGAAAAGAAGAAGAAGAAGAAGAAGAAGGAGAAGAAGAAGAAGGAGAAGAAGAAGAAGAAGAAGAGAAGAAGAAGAAGAAGAGAAGAAGAAGAAGAAGAAGAAGAAAAGAAGAAGAAGAAGAGAAGAAGAGAAGAAGAAGAAGGAGAAGAAGAAGAAGAAAAGAAGAAGAAGAAGAAGAAGAAGAAGAAGAAGAAGTATCTAAAATACCAACTTCTGCACAACCAACTAAGCACATGGGAAGTCGATACTTATTAAGATTCAAATGTGAATACTGATTGTTGGATAATTTTCATAAAAATATAGTGCATCTGATTAAGCTAAGGCTAAGCACACCTGAGAAGGCGCGGCTTGGTGATACAAAGTGTTGATCTTATGGAGATTGCCTTATCATACCGTTCCACGCCATGCCTGATTCAGTGTGTGTGAGTTCTTCCATCCAAACCAATAAGCAAGAAGCACCTGGATGCAGAATGCCGCATCGCGCCTATTCAGGTGTGCATCCAGCTGAAGTTTGTCATGAGATGCATAAAGTATTTGACGGTACGAAGTTCGCTGGGCCAGCTAGTATTATATATTTTCGGACAAATTCTATCCAAAGCCTGTTGTCTCTTTCCCAATCATTCATATTTAGGAATGATATTGTATCCATCAATGTACCTTATGCTAGGCCTAGAAAAAATATATTGCTCAACATCCCTTTTGTGAGAACTATTCATCACTATAATTTGTTTTTTAATCAAAAGTCTAAGATAATACAATACTTTGAATGAACATATAGAACCGTTCTCGAACACATTTAATGTCTTTATGAAAAATTGTGAAATGAATTTATCTTGTAGCTCCTTTGAGTCATGGAATGTTATGAGCTCTGGCTGAAACTCTTTTTGTTTCCTTTATCTTTATTATTAATTTTTATTATTATTCAAATCTTTGATTTACTTTCTATATTATTCTCTTCTATAATTTTTTCATCTTTTAAGTTTTCTTTATTATGTAGAAGGCTATGGTTATCTTTTGATTGTGTAAAAAAGGTTCTTCAAGGTATTGTCTGTGAGCCTTTATATGTATATGTATATCAATAAATAAATTAATGTACAAATAATGGAGACATAAATGAATAAATAAGTAGATACAAACCGGTACACCAATCACAGCAGGAGCAGTGTGGGGGTGTGTGTCTCTAGCAGCTTCCATCTCCACCTCGAGTTGGCGTCGCTTCTTGAACACATCCGCCCAGTAAGTCCAGCTACTACTCTGCATGGTCACTACAATCGACCCGGACCGGTTACTATCGAAACTCGACGACACTATCGACGACGAAACATCAACTATGATGTCGCTGCGACTCGAGTCGCGACGCACCACGTCCAGAAAATCACTGCGACTGGAATCGCGTCGAATTGCGTCTAGAAAGTCGCTGCGTGACGAATCGCGCCGTATTGCGTCCAGAAAATCGCGCGACATCCTGCGACCGACTGCTTCGTAGCTGTCGAGTCGTCGTTTCAGTCGCGACACCTCCGACTCGAGTCGCGCGACTGTCGCCCGGGTGTTGAAGTTGTCCAGTTTGACACCCCTGACATCATCCAAGAGTCGCTGCGTGCATGAATTGAGTTCCTCTATCATTTTGGCCAAACTCTCCAAGTTGACACTTCGTCGCCGTGCCACCGTGACTCGGTCCACGTCGTCTGACGATGTCGATGTCGTGTCACTCTCGTCATCCGCGTCGTTCTCCTCTCCTCCTCCCACTATTCGTCGGATCTCCTCCTCATCGGTTTCCACGCTCATTCCAGACACCAGCGAGGAACTTCGACGCTTCTCCATTCTAAGCTTCTCGTTTTGATTAATTTTTCACAATAATTGTTGTCCCATGTTCCAATATCCCAAAATATCCAGTTTTAATCGACAGAGTGGTCCATAAGTCAGTTGACACGCTTTTCTATTGTTAACTTCACATTATACTCCGTACAAAATTACTTCCGACTTGGAGAAATATGCGGCGCAGAGGAATGGGGGGAGATCAGCCAATTACAGTGATGGATTGAGTCATAGGAGGAAGCGCAGTTGCCAATAATTTGTCGATTAGAGTCAGTCGACTGAATGCTTCCAGAGAGGAAACTGCGTAAGTTTAAAATCTGTGCTTAAATACTCACTAGAAATTGGAGAATGCTGGCTGGTTCAGAACGGTAACTTCGCCGTCGTTGTATCACTACCTCTGTATGCCTTCTCTTCTACGCATGTCTCTCCCAAGTCCAGTAGTTTTGTACGGAGTATAACTGTTCATTGAATAAAAATAAACACTATCAAACAACCATCAAACATAACCTGGTACTAAACTGTAGTAAACAAACCTAAACAGCTGTGGTTTGGTTTGCAACAACAGCTGACCTTAAAAAATTATTGCTAGCATCAACTGACTCGATGGGCCAGTCTGTATTTAATTGTTTGCTTCATTCTAAACTAAGATTGATATGTCACGAATTTTGTCTAGTCTTATAATGGTCCGCGTCTATTTTTTTTTTTTAATCTACTTGGTTGTTTGAAATCTGGTATATAATCAGGAGGGGATTGGAAAAGTTAGATCTACGTTATAAATCTAGCAGCTGATTGGCATTGGTTTGCTACCCTTGCCTGCCATCAGACAAAATCAATATCACCCAATTTCTAAACCAATTCCTTCACACTACACTGTTGCCAAATTACCAGGAATTCTCTGTGAGCTATTTGGAAATAAATTTCGGAAAAGATGGCATTGATTATAAACTGATTATAAAATTAAAACAGTAGATGATAGTGATGCGTATGATGATAGTGATGTTATCAGATCAGATTTTATCAATGTTATTAGTTGACCGAGCAAAGTGAGGTCTAAGATTCAAGCCGACGGTTTTGTATTTCTCTTCATGTTTATATGTTTAAATGTTTATATTTATATTGATAATGTTCCGCATTTACGGCGAAACGCAGCAATAGATTTTCATACAATTTGACAGCTATGTTCCTTTTTTAATTTGGCGTCGACGTATATATGAGATTTTTTTAAAATATTGTAGTTCAAGGATGATATAAAAGGAGAAGGAGTCTCCTTCGAACGCCAATATCACCGTAGAAATCAGACTATAGAATTATTGATCATAGATCAGCTGTCGAGTGCTATGAATCATTTGATAGAAAATCAGCTGTCATGTGGACCATTAAGGGGCATGTCTAGGAATGATGTTCAAAAAGTGTAGTGCTAGGTAAATTTAACTGATGAGATGGGGAGCGGAGTTAAAAAGCATGCTGGCCCACAAACATCGGTCTTCATAGCTCTACTCTCTCTCAATCGATGCGCTCTCTCACACATCAGTCTTCTCTTTCTAGAGAAAGAAGTTCATTACTTCAGTAGCACCACTATCACAATTGACACGCGCACTCACTCTCACATCAGTCTTCTCTTCCTAGAAAAGTCCATTATTATTATTATTATTATACACTGCATTGTCTACTCATTCTGCGGCTGTTCTAACATGACTGATCTGCTTTTGAGTAGCCTGGCTATAGATTGTATTCTATTGCTTCAACAGTGTTATCAAAGAACACTTCATTTGACTAATTCTTCTAAATCGACAAACAAGTTCATTAATATATGAGTGCACTATCCATATATATAAAAGCGAAATGGCACTCACTGACTGACTTACTCACTCACTCACTCACTCACTCACTCGCAGAACTAAAAATCTACCGGACCAAAAACGTTCGAATTTGGTAGGTATGTTCAGTTGGCCCTTTAGAGGCTCACTAAGAAATCTATTGGCGATATTTTAACTCTAAGGGTGGTTTTTAAGGGTTTAAAGTTAGAATTTGAGCATGTATATTCTTCTTATTCCAATATCTTAAAATTATAATTGAAATGTCCATACCATATGTTAATATAGAACTATAATCTAGAGAGAGTACCTCTTCGAAACAGTTCTGTGGGTAGATGACACAAGCTGATTTGTAAACTTTTCAGGAGAGCAATTTGAAAGTTTGGCATAGCTGCAAAAATTATCTATCATATTTTTTCTTACCTATTTTACACTAATATAATCAGCTGATCATTGACTATTTGAATATAAAATATCAAGGAATAAAACATTTATTCAAATTGAGGATTGAATTTATTTAATTGAGGATTTTTGATAGTGATGTCAGAGATATCATGTTTTGCCATCTGCCAAATGTTTCAAATCACAATGTAACAGTATAGGAAATATCTTAAAAATCGATTATTTAGAAATTTGAATATATTTTTCAACAATTAATTGATATTATTTACAAGTATTGATCAAGTTAAACAAACTTGAACTGTTGTATGGGTTATGTAGTTCTCAATAGAGGTTATTGATTTTCAGATTTTATAATAGCCTACCAGTACATACACTTATCAAATTTTGCCATCTTTTGATAATTGGATTATAATACAAACCGGTAGAAGAGTGTTGAGATATATGTACTTATCAATATTTGTCAACTTGGGGTTTGGAAGAAAATGCTCTATCAGGCTTGAGCAAGGCCTATATCTCAGCTATTTAAAGAGATACAACATATTTAGTTACTAGCAGGTAACCCGTGCTTCGCAAGGGTCTTTCTTTAAACTTGACGTAATGAAATCTAGAAGAATTCAAAATAGGCCTATGTACAGTGAGTCAGTCATTCTATCAGGGCTCGAATAATTTTGAAATTTTAATTGAATAAAACTGGAAGAATATAATTTCTTTATCTAAATAACAACACCTCCATTGAAAGACCTGCATGCGTTTTCATATTACCGATACAGCATTGATGAAACTGTAGACGTTTATTTAGCATTTGTCTCAAGAATTGTTCTAGCTGAAAATTTAATAATCCATGCCACGTGTAGGCCTAAACATTGCATCAGGAAAACGAAGTTTCAAAACTATGTTTTTCAGGTAGAAAGCAATATAGAAACAGATGTACCTTTTTTAATTTCGACCATATGATTTGGTGATTTTTTAATGAAATCGAATGTATCATTAATGAAATTTAAACATTGATTCTGAAAAATCTAAAAAGAAAATTAAAATTTGGGCTTCCAGGTGCACGAGATTGATACTTTTAGAATCTATGTGCAAAATTTGGAAATCTAAATCATTCCCGTTTTTCCGGTATGCAATCCACAAGTTGACATGTTTTGATGCGAACAAACGAACACATGAACAAACACAACCCTACTCTCTCTTATTATATAGATAGTACCATCTTATAGATATAATTTTTCTGAACACAACCATATGCATAACTCAATATGTTCAAAAATGTGACTTATCAACTTGTGTCATCTACCCACAGAGTTGTTCTGGTAACTAAATTAAAAATTTTGTCACATTTGGCATTAAGTTGAGTTGACTTTGTTAGGTTGGCACCAAGTTTAAGATTGAAATGCATTTATCCAGGACCTCCTAAATACCAATTTATCCAGTACCTCCTAAATACCTATTTAGGAGGTCCTGATTTATCGCGGAAAAATTGATTAGGTACTGCTACTTCAATCAGAGCTATTCCTGGGAATATTATATTACTACTAGCCGTCAGGCTGGCTTCGCTCGCCATATCCGTCCAGCCCTGGACCCCCGACTGGATTGTCCAAGAATGAGATCAGCAGGCTCGCTTCGCTTGCCTGCATTTTTCATTTGAGCATTTTTATCATATGTTACGACGATCCAGTCGGGGGTACAGACTAAATGTCTGGCTAAACGGATATGGCGAGCGAAGCGAGCCTGACGACCAGTATTATATAGATACAGTAAGTGCTGAAGGCTGTTAATAAAATGGTTCATGCATAGACAAATAAAAATCATGATTCTTCATTCTTGAGATTTAAATATATTTATTTTGATTCTAGATAGGAATTAATTTTTCCAGTAATAATATTGTTTGGAGTACATGATAAAATATTTCAATGTATTTATGTATATTATCAGGGAAAATCACAAGCAAAAAATGATTCCAATAATATAATAAATCAAATCAAATTGGTTTTTATTATCCATGATAACATGAAACAGCTGTTATATAGCTAAGGTGAACGTTATATTTTCGAGCTCAAAATTTAAGTGGTTTTATTCTCTATTTTGTGAATTTAACGTTTTTTTACAAAAGTTTTTCTATCAATCTATCAAAATTTAAAATTGTTTGTTTTATTCTAATCTATACTCTCAGATTGTGATTTGGTGTAGAAAATTGAAATGGACATAACCTATGTATAATATTTGCACAATTTGAAACTGAATTAGGAAATTGAAAAAGTTTTGGGCAATAGCCTGTTTTTTCTTTCCCGATCATTATATTGTTTGTGGTAATCTAATAAATAAATAATTAACAGGGTACAAAAATTCAAATCATACAACAACGCTAAATATTATAACGCTACAATGATTCATAAGCATAGTTTTATTCAGAAGCAAAGTACTTGTGACTGTATTAGCACGATTCAGAACTGGGCTAATATACGGTAGCAAATATTACGAGAAGTACCTAATTCCTGATTCACCAAAACAAGTGCAGGTCACCATGTACAACGGCCTGTAAACAACTGAACAATGGACAGTTGATAACTGTCTATTTTTCTATTTTATAAACAATCGAATTCATTTCTGGTCAATTATGAATTTAATAGAATCTACCGCGCAGGCGCCAGCAGGCTTCTAAACCCAAACAATTTATGATTCATATAAGCATAATTTTATTTAGAAGCAAAGTATTTGTGATTCTGCACGATTCAGAAAACATTCCAAAGAAGAAGATCGTCAGTCGTTACAATATTGACCCTATTGGAAACCCCCTTCACTACAATGACAAGGACGCAGTCTGCGCAATCTCCCCCCCCCCAACGTTACCACTCCTGGACAATGACAATGTACAGTGTCATACTGTACATTAGTTTTTGCATTTAACCTTTCTTCCAATTGAATACTTGTGCCCTTTACTACTTCAAAGAAAGTAAATGTAAATGAAAAAAAGTGAACAGAGAATTGGCTTATCTTGGAAATCTTGCAGTATACTAAAAGTATTTTTTTATTGCAGAAATTTTCGTTGACGCATGAACATTCATTCATATTATCCATTAACTTACTTTTTCTCGAGAATTTAGGAATGATTGGTTGTTTTCTATTTACAGTATAAGAAAAAAACATGTAAAACTTGATCTCTCCAAAACTAAAATACGGGTAGTATCATGTAAAGTTCTTGGGTTGAATTTGAATTGCCATGCATGGCCCAACATGAATAATAAAGAATTCGATGAGAGAAGAATGAACCATGTCTCCAAAATAGCTGTACAAATAGAATATAGTACAGATTTCATGTGATATTGAAATGAAATGGGAATAAATAATAATATGGATGTCAAACTACTGTATAAGCATATAGAATAATAGAGCATATTATATGAATATAGTATATAACATAAAACACAATAGCGCAGACAAGAAGAGCAATGTTATAATTCGGAAAAAGGGCTGAAACAGGCACTCGTTCTAGCGTGTTTCGGACGCTATTTTCCAACCGATAATCATGAAAATGGTACCAAATTGTTCAGAAAGATTTGGACATCTGGCGCCGTACCGCCAAATTTTGATATCACTTATCAATTTTTTCCTATTGAACGTCAAACTTTGCCAAATTTTCTCCAAGTTCATCGAATTTTAAAGTCATTTTATAGTTGGAAAATTGGAATTTGGCGGTACGGGCGCCAGATGTCCAAATCTTTCTGAACAATTTGGTACCATTTTCATGATTATCGGTTGGAAAATAGCGTCCGAAACACGCTAGAACGAAGTGCCTGTTTCAGCCCTTTTTCCGAATTATAACATTGCTCTTAATGACTATTCTCAAGAGTAAAGTACTAAGCTAATGTATATTTATCATGTACATAATATGTAAATATTCTTGTACTGAAGAAAATTAGCATAAATAATAGCTGTAATTCAAAATATTTGGTTTCATTACAAAAGATTTTAGATCGATTGATAAGTTTATAAGTTTGAAATGAGATTGAATCAAACCTTATCTATCAGTAATTATTTCGCGAAAATATAATTCATTAAATGTCATACAATTTCATAAATATAAAAACTCTTCAATTTACTGGAAGATTTTACGAATTTGAAGATTTGAGAGAGATTGCGCGTTATATATTTTATCTATAATACTTTTATCACTCCATCTTTTTGCTTTAGTGTCTAAACAAAGTGGATTGGCGAAGGTAGAGTGTGGCAGAGACGGTAGCAAAGGGAGGTAGCTGAGATTGTACCTCTGAAGCTAGGTTCACACTATGTAGCAGAGCTATATAGCAGAGCTACATGTAGCTCAGCTATAAATAGCTCTGCTACAAGTTCAAAAAGTGACACTGGAGATCTGCTATATAGCACTTTTAAGCCTATTTTCTCAGCTACATAGCAGAAAATGAGCTATCCAAAATTTTCGGTAAACATCAAAGAGAATCTGAGCTATATGTAGCTCTGCTACATATAGCTACATGTCAATTTTTGTTTATAGCAGAGCTAGATGTAGCTGCTCTGTCCTTGAAGGTAGGCTGCCGCAGCTGTTTACTGCTGTTTGCAGCTGTTTAGTGCCTGCTGGGTTTACACCAGATATACTGTACTCATTATTGTTGTCAGAGTGCTAGTAGGTTAGTGCGCATTGCGAGCATTTCTTTTTGATTTATATATTATTGTGCAATAATGGAGAGTGAATTTCACTGGAATATATACAAAATTATCCAATATCTTCTTTCTCTTCTCTGTGCTGAAAATATCACAGTAGCTGCGGCGAAAGCAGCGGCTGCTGCAAGAGCTACCTTCTTCTTCGGCATCTGGCTGGGAACTGAGCAGTGAATACTGGTTTATTCCAAACTATATGTAGCTCTGCTACAAGTAATGGCAGCACAAGAAGGAAAAGAAGATATCGGATAATTTTGTCTCTATACCAGTCAAATTCACTCTCTATCATTACACAATATAAATCAAAAATAAATGCTCGCAATGCGCAGTAAACTACTAGTTCTCTGACAAAAAATCTGGTGTAGACCCAGCAGGCACTAAACAGCTGCAAACAGCAGTAAAGAGCTGCGGCAGCCTTCCTTCAAGGTCAGAGCAGCTACATCTTGCAAAAATTAACAAATCTATAAACAAAAATTGACATGTAGCAGAGCTATGCTACATTAGATTTGCGTTAAATCTACTTATATCAGAGCCATATGTAGCTGACAGAGCTATATGTAGCTCAAATTTTATATGGCTCTGCTATATAGCTCTCCAGCTACTTAGTGTAAACGAAGCTGAGAGTGTAGCTCCCTCTGCCGACACAATCTGTCTTCGCCGCTCCACTATGTTTTCAGCCAAACTCAGAGACTCTAGAAATCGAAAAGGTGTAAAGTGTGTAAGGATGTAAGGTGTCATAGTCATACACAGAATTATCTCTGCTTTAATATCATCTTGTTTCGATAGTATTATTTCGATAAATTGTTGAATCAAAATTCGAAATACTGTGGTGTGAATGGGTAGACTTGATGCTATTGAGAGCAGCAAACTGTAAAAATGTAAATCTAGATGAATCAAATCAATTTTATATTTATTGATTGAATTAAGTTAGAAAATGTCTCCAATTTTATTTAATGTGGAATTAATTTCTTCAACTTTGTTTCGTATACTGATATAATGCAATTAATTCGAAATAATGTATCCATCCAGAATTGAAATGCAACAATCCAATCCACAAAACCCCTCATAACCATTCTAACAGGTGGATGTGGTCATTTTCTGATATCCTATACTATCCGAGATTCTAATAAAATCTACATGAAATTCAGGTCAAACATTTCAGCCTAATAAGGGTGTGAATGTTTTATGATATGAGGCCCAGTAGCCTATATGCATTGTGCGATGCACGAATTCGATAAGTCGCACCAATACACGCACGCTGAATTACAGTCTGCTGCTGCTATGAGAGTTATTTATTTGGGGCTAGCTGCTAATCGATATGTGCTGGTAGCTTCTGCTGATGGCTACTTTCAACATCAACAAAGTAGTCTATTGACAGATATCAGTCGTCTAGATAGTTTACAGTTGTGCAAAACTGTTTGTTGATATCTGTCGATATTGATATTAAACCTTTTTGTAAGCTCTAGCTACATAGTTGGTAGTACTAGTGCAAGAGAATAAACAATCAATAGATTGCTTACTCTATGATAGTACCTATAGCTGTAATAGCCTAGGGTAGCACCTATACTGTACTACCATAGAAAAAATTAATAGCTTACACGCATTGTCTTTGCTATTAGCCTACTCATCTAGGGCTGTGCTTTAGAACATCATCATTGTTATATTTCCTTATCAATGTCGTAAGAAACTAGAATATTTTGCTTTGGCCAATAACTTTCATTCATGACTTGAGTGACTTATGGAACTGTAGATGGGAGTAATATGAACGAAATTCATTGGTGGCCAGTGTATTAAATCACTTTCCATCGATTTCCATTCATACAGATGTTTTGTAAATGTATATTAATGGAAAATTACTTATGAAAAACACTGGCCACAAGTAGTTTGACGCCTCTTCACTCCCAATGTGTAAGCCGCTTTTAAAATATATCCCCCTCCTAAAGAAAAATGGAGGATTCGCCGACGGAAATTTCAATGAAATTTAGTAGGAAATTTTAGTGAAATCTAATTTATTGAATTTCAATCAAATTTACTTAATCGTATTTGTCCCATTCAATGTGCCTCAGAAATTGTTCCACCTCCAGGGTTTCTCTCTCAATACATGGACTCTTTTACTACCTCAAGGAAGGTTGTAACCCTTTTTTTTTTAAGTCTAATGAGCATTTTGATTCCATCAGGTACAATTTTTTCTGCTAAGGATGATGCCTTATGATGCCACCGTAACGGTGGGGATTAAGTTGAGAAGACTGGAGAATAGATCTACAGTATTATTTTATATGTGTTAGTACAGGATCCAACCATTTTGAAGCTCATAACTATCAGTTAGCTGACCTCAAGTAGTTACCCTTCCAACGGAGTCAGAGCACGTCATCGACTCAATTCAGTTATTGAATGATTACGGAGATTATTATTTAGTGATTGAAATCAAATCTTCCAATCAATATAATTTGAATGATATATCTAACTCATGAAAAATTGAAAATAGTCAGTTATGAGTGAAAACAAATATAACAAACTACACTCATTTTCAAGGACAAGCAGCAAGAGTACAGTTACCTATTCAAAAGCATATTCCTACTTCATCACTTTCTCCTATTTTAGGCTTCGCGTGACCATAGTCTGTCCATGAATCAAGCAATTTCTCTGCAACAATTTTCAAATTTACATCTTCACAGGTTATTGCCAATTTGTAGAAAAAAGCTTGATATTACTCATCCAATTTCTTGAGCTCCAATCTCCAATATTGCTTTGCCATCATTTTGCATGCCAGTGTGATCACCTTCACATTGCCCTTGGGTAAGGTGTTGTCAGGGGATGATTGTTAATTTATTATTAGCTGCTTAAGGTCGCCGACAACACTATTTCAGACAATGTTACTATGAGAGATTAGACTTATTCGTGGAGCACGAAACATCCTTAGTTCTAAAATATTGTTGCATGGAAGAACTATCAGTTTTAAGTGTTTAAGAGTTGATAATAAATTATAGGTAGGCCCACAAGAGGGTAGGTGAGGTACCTACAAGAGTACAGTAAATATGAATATGTACTTTTGAGAACAGTTGAATATGAATTACTCAATCTCATCAACATCATGGGAATATGAAGTGAGAAGTAAATTATCATTTATGGATTTATTACATAACAAATCGTTGTTCCCTGTTCTCCTGTCTCCCTGTTCTCCCGTTGGTAGAGTGGCTGCTTGAAGCACTTTGAATTGGTTTGTTTTCAGATTGATTTCTACACTGTTGCAGGTTTGATGCCTAGTGAGATCGGACTCCCCACTCTGTTTCTATGTCTGAGCCTCAAAATCATTTTTCGATGGTTGGGAACCCACTAAAACTAATCTATCCATATCTCATTACCTCCGCACTACACCAAGGCTAATTTTAAGCATCATATTCAGAAAAATATCAACATCCGAATCAACTTCAGCATCCGAAGATATCACACTGGAAATGATATCCTCGAAATTAAGTCATGGTTTGATTTCATCTGTTATGTAAACAACGATATTCTCGAGCGTTGCATTGCAGCTTGTGAAAATTAGCTAGCGCTAAATAATAGTGTACGGTTTGTAGGTTTGCTTGTATGTTGGGTGCATTTTTGGAGAGACTGTTCGTGCATGCAAGTAGCTGACAAGGACACGACACGAACACTCAGACCGTGCTTCCGTATCTTCAGTATCTTCTTCACATGATAGTCTTTGTTTATGGATTACACACACATTTCCGTTTCCATTTATCACCTGCTTCACGAAAATATACATTCCTCAAATTATGAGTAATACTCACTCACAATATAATAGAAAAGATCAATTAGGAAAGATCAATATATAATTGAGTCAATATATTGATATTTTTATCTCTTCTACATACATTGATGAATTGAATTCATGTTGTTGTCATGTGCGTTGTATTCTCCTGAGATTCGATGATTTGTAATGCGTTAAGTCTTGAGTGTGATGTTTTGTATTGTGTGTTCTTTATTGTATTGTTTTGTGTATTTTGTATACTTAGCTGAGTCGTATATTGTGTTTAGTTGGATTTTTCTTTGTTATCTTAGTTGACCGAGCGAAGTGAGGTCTAAGATTCAAGTCGACGGTTTGGCATTTCTCTTAATGTTTATAGGCTATGTTGCTCATTTACGGCGAAACGCGGTAATAGATTTCCATGAAATTTGACAGGTATGTTCCTTTTTAAATTGCGCGTCGACGTATATACAAGGTTTTTGGGAATTTTGCATTTCAAGGATAATATAAAAGGAAAAAGGAGCCTCCTTAAAAAGCCAATATTGAAGTAAAAATCAGACTATAGAATTATTCATCATAAATCAGCTGTCTAGTGGACTCTAATACTACCCGTTCAAAAACATCGAACATCATGAAAATGTATCTTTCCATCAACGTTGTAGACAGTTGCAGCCAGACCTGAAACAGCGCTCACACTCACATTCCGGGACGACACGTCACGGTACGATAGGACAGAAATCTCTATGTTTATTTAGGATTTTTTCTAGACATTTTAAATTCATAATTTTTTTATTAATTTTTGAGAAAACATAACAAAAGGTTGATGTAACTTACTGAGCGCGAGGTCTACTGTTCACAGAACTACTAGTATTGTGGAGCATTTGGAGTCATTTGAAGTGTGAAAATGAAAAGTAAACATAAACAGTAGGCTACCTCTATACATGTTTACAAGATAATCAATTATTTCATCTTACCCAGATGATTTCTTCAAAGATGAAAGGCATTGTATAGTGTAAGTTGGTGTGAGAATAATACCTCTTTTGGTGTGCTGAGTGTCGAATAGAATATAAAAAAGAATAATATCGAAAAGGTTGGCAAGTGACCAGAAACGCTGAGTTGAATGAGTAGAGGATGTTGCCCTGTGGAACCAAACTACAGCCGTATAACAACCCACTTTATTGTGGGAAGTTGAAATTTCCTAACATGGACTAACGAATGGTTATTGTTGTATCAATAGTGTATAATACTGGACAAGCTCTAAAATACAAACCTTTATATTGATAATACGAACAATTTCGGCTAGGAAATATTTTCTCCAATTTGTATAACATTTTGACTGTATTTCTTTTGTATATTTTCTGTATTTTTGTATAAATAATGTATATTTTCACTCCACATTAAGACTTTATTGGGTTCTAGAAAATTATTCACTTTGATCTCAATTATATGAATTCTATAGTCTAAACAGTATGTAAATGCATGCTAAATTCGTTTTGGAAGAGATAACATTGTGGTCAGATTCATGTAACATGAAGGCCTCCAATTTTTTGATTAGAAGACTTTTGTACCGATTTCCATGAGATGTATTCATGTGTCTTTGCATAGTTTGGCATTATGTATTGGAACCACAACAATGTGGAACTAGGCCATACCGTTGCATGTCAACACGCAAACGATTAGTTTGTTTTAATGTATCACAAATCGCATTCAAAACCACGTGAATATGTTCAGTTTCCAAATTTTGCTATTTGCCGCTGCAGGTTTGTACTAACTCTACTTGTTCATAAACCTAATTGCAGCCTTTTCCTAATAACATGTTCCAATTACATTGACCTTCCTGATAAAGGTAAAGCAAGCAGCTAAAGCCATAGCTAGATCAGCTGAAGTAGACTGCTAAGTCCTTCTTCAAAGTTGGCAATATGCTATACATTGAATAGCAAATTATACATCTATACAAATTACTATGCAAGTTATTATATCTATACAAGAAGGAAAATACTGCATTTCTCTCTTCTTCTGCTTTCTCATATTTATTTCTTCCTAAAATTCGTTATATCAGTTTTCATCACCTTTCGTCAACATCTTTACTGTTATGAGTTGCACCGTACACTGGAGAGATAAGTTTCATTAACTTTTCCTTTTCCAATGTAAATGTGTCAGTTGTGTCGTTGATTTTTCCGAAATAATGTTTTTTAGTACTTTCTATCTTTGAAATTATTTTGCCAAATCATCAAAGCATGTGAATGGATGAAAATTTTTCATGTAAATTGATTTGTTGTGTTGAATATAGTATATGGCTCGATCTTGTAATTGAATGCATTTTGATTCTCAACTCCAAGTGACTTGTTCCTTGAACCACATAAAAATGAAGATTGTCTATGCTTATAATCAACTTCCCATCTCCTAAAATTTCTCCATTTTCTTGTTGAGTTATGAGTTTTCTTACCTTTTCAAGAACTCATGTTTTAGCATCTGAAGAATTATTATTGGTGATGCTGACAGTATGATGAGTCATTTCATGAGTTTAGTTCTTTTGAATTGGATAGACATGCACGTCATGTAGGTACAAGAGCATAAGTGCAAAAACATTAGGCTAATCAACTCATGAGATCTGGTCGCTCAAGAGCATAAGTGCAAAAACATTAGGCTATTCAACTCATGAGTTCTGGTCCAGGAACCAGTTCCCTCTTTCCAGTTTGGTTGCATTGCAACGTTGCAACCTGCAACGTTGAACTTCATGTCCGATTGCATGTCCATAACGGTCTTTCTCGCAGGCCCAGCTCAACTCATTGAACCTTGAACTTCAAAAGTTATAACACTTGCTTTGTTAAAATATTATCACTGTACTTTCAATTGTTATGAGCCTTGTAACAAGAGGACAATCTTCTTATATTCATTGTTTGTGACATGTACTATGAGTTAATGTGAGGAGAACTTTACTTTAATGTTACTATATGTCATTGTCAGATGTCAGAATTACTCAAATAGGTAATTCTAAACTATGTAATAGACTACGTCAAATACTTTATCTTACATCACACCCACAGGCTTCCTCATTATATAAGTTAGTCCTACGTGGAATAATGTCATAAAACTGGGTTCTTTCTCAATCTAAATAAATTATCTAACAAATTGTTTTTAATTGTTTATCATGCCCATCAGACTAAGTTTAAATAATAAAATTTTACCCAAATGACAAATTTTGCGAAGCATTTTGGTCGACAACTTCTTACATTTCAATTCGCAACAGATCAATTATGAAATTTTCACATTTTTCGGGGGACTCTTTAAGTTTTGAGATGGAGTTATGACTCATATAATCATAGATATTATATATGATACAATAAATAATGAATATTATATATGATACAAATAATATCTCAATTACATTCCTTTTTTCAGTTTTAATTACCGATATTTCATATATTGGATTAATGACTACAATGAACTCATAATTATCGATTGATCAAAAATTCTTCACAACTTACAATATATTTGATTATGTTCAAGATACTTTGAATATATTGTCATAATAATCCCAGTCTAATCAAGACATCCCATGAATCCTTTTATGTTATCAAAATTAGCTATGAAGCTATGAGAACGACATAACATTACTATTACCAGAAAAATGTTGTGTTTGGTATCACGACGCACGACAGCTGCTAGTAGCAGAAGGAATCTGAATAAAGGAATGAGAAAAGAGAGGGGAAAGAAAGAATTGCAAAGAGAAAACCTCTCGAGTTACGGCTCGTCGTATCACGGTGCTGAAAAGATTGATGGTTTCAAAAGTGAAATCAACAACTCTGGCTCTCTACTGTTCATGAATCGTTCCAGATTCATTATTTCCATGCTACTGCTTCGCAATTCAGCTCATAAATAGCGAAAAACGTCAGTGATATAAGGAGTACTTCAGGAAAACTTGAACGGAAAACTAGTATAGTAAATGCAGTAGACTAATTAAAATACTTCTCTCTGTATTGATAATGATACATGCAAGAAAATCATTTGGTGTTACTCATTTGCATATATACAAATAATCAAGAGAGTAGTTAACTAATGGAAATATTTCTTTCTAGTTCTACTTTTATTTATAAATAGAATACAACTTTTATTTTTATACATACTTGATACTTTTTATCAGGATCTTGATTTATATTGATCTGGACCGAGATTTCATTTTTGCCGGTGGGAAAACTAAAGCTGAGATGATGGATGGCGTCTCAAGGGATGCAAGAGATAGGCTATATTTCATGATGTGAGAAATTGAAGGGCGGAGGCAAGGGATCGAGATGGTTGGAAAGGCAGGATTGAGGAAGTCAGTGCTCGATTTGGGCTGTAAGGCCTTAGAAGAAGAAGAATGATTTTAATTTGAATCTCCCACTCCCACGCTTATTTAGGTAATTTCATTTCCAATTGCAATTTTAATTCAAGTGGTATTTAAGCGGAATATGGGTAGAGTAAGCGAGAATTTAGGCGAAATATGAAGGGTCTCTGTTAAGCTCTAATTTATAGCAAAAATGCAACAACGATCAACAATCATTTTTATACGTGTAGGGTCACAAAGCATTTCATTTTTTTTAAGTTGAAAAATCATTTTAAAACGACAATAACCTGAAATCTTACCTGCATCAGAGAAAGTTTTGACACGTTGCCGTCGGAAGACATTATTTTGGGGCTTGGGTTTGTAGGATAACGTTGAACCACCGCCATTGGACTCGTGCGATCTGCAATCAAATTCAATTATGTTAAAACTTATTTTTTTCATCCCTTATCGTCTAATACCATCTCTCTTTAAACTTTTTTGTTGTATCACAAATTCTCTATCACGATCTGTAATAATTCATAGTAGCCTAGATTCTAAAAATCACGTAGTGAGGTCCACGTTATAATGGCAGTGAAGAAAGATAGGAGGAAAACGTTGCCGTTTCTCTGTCTTGTCAATGCCTTCTATAGACGGTAGCTGATACCGGTTTTTTTATGTAATATTAACTGTTCATTCTCGTTTAAAATGATCAATTATATTTTATTAAGCAAGAAATTATATATTTCTCAATAATTTCATAATGAATTTTCATTATTACGATGAAATATTTTGTTAATCATTAATTCTACATTGTTAAAAGACGATCTGGCAACAGAGCAAAGCGAGAAAGAGATAGCGCTATCAGCTTTGTTTAATGATAGACAAGGATAGCAATACCATTGCTAATCATACACTGCCATTATAACGTGGACCTCACTATAGTGTCTTGGCAATGCATTTCTCCCAAGTTGAAGAGGATCTTCATCATAGTCTCTCGACAAAATAATTCTACGTTTTCTGTATAGAGTCAGATCTTTTTAGAGAAATTGTGTAAAATTTTGGTCATCTCTGAATTTTTATATTTAGTGAAGACTTTCGCAACATTTTGGGAAAGTCAGCTCTTCTCGTCAAAAGTTCAAATCCGGGGAAATAATGAACTGGTTGACAGGAAGTATTGTATTATTGTCTTTCGATGGGAAGGGAATCTGTGAAAGCTCAGAGCTCAGAGCTGAGAGATCTCGGTTGAGTCAGTTGATGCGCTCCACTAGTCATTGAAACAATCGGGTGTAACTGTCCGAATTTGTCACCTGTATTGTCCATAGAAACGACAAACTGTCTATTGTTACATTATTGCTACTGCGTCACTCTACGTACTCTGGCTGAAAAACAATGGGACTCCATTGAGAGTGATTTACATTCTCTGCATTCAAATGACCAAAATATACATATCGAGATACGATTTGAGATTGATCATTTTTATCCAAATAGATTCCATTATCAAACTGCGATTAATTGAAATTTTCTACTAGGATTATGTCTTTGAATTGTGTACATGTGATGATTTCCCAATCGGATATATTCATAGATAATGGTGAGAGATGAATATACCTACAATCTTAGGAGGGTTCCGCAACTTCTGTAAGTCAATTTGAGCATATTTTGAATGTCGAGTTACGTTTTTAAAAAATTATTTTTTCACTGAAACTACATATTTAACGGATAGGTAATTTAATGGAAGAGATTCGGAATATCGAGTAAATTGGAAAAATCGATTTGACCGTCAACTTGAATAAATGGTAATAAAAATTAACAAAACCTGATAGTTGTAGTCTATACACGGATATTTACCATTGTTGATTATTGTTATCCACCTATTTTATTCTCTCCAGTATGAAGAATTCAGAATTTATTTCCTTCACTATATGATTATTTGTTACAATTAAGTGATTCGATCATTACAATCCGGCCGCAGAATATTATATTCATTGGAAAAAAACTACAATGAAATTACTCTAGGCACAAATACTTCTTGGTAGTTACCTCAGTGCTATTGGAGGAACAAAAGAGTATTCCGTATGTACTGGAATACTCTGTGAAGTATAAAAACGGATTTTTGCAAAAAAATAAATCAAATACGCATGCATCATCCCCATGTATAGTTAACAAGTAAAAGCATTACTCTTGACTGTGAAAGTTTGACTATAGCTTTTTCATGTGAGCACTTCTTCGCAGTTCCTGTGAAAGTCATTCAAGTCGCTTCTAAATTGAAGATTTCACATTTGGAATTGCAATATTGAGAAAAACGAACTGTTGTGGAGAGCTGATCGAAAATACTCCAAATTTGGTAGGATCTTAAATCAACTGGTTGACCAAATTGATTCCGGTCCCGTCGCTGTTTCCAATCAGAGAATGCTGGAAAAGGAAGCAATGATATGCAAGTTTCAATGTTCCGACTTTAAACTTGACTATTGACTCTTTCGATGCTGATATTGTATAGCCAGTTGGTTAGTGCAGAGCAGACAGCCTGCTCGAATTGCCTACCAGTAGGCCTAGGCCTTCTCTTGGAAAGGCAAGTGACTCAACCTTAGCCTTACCTTACCATCAGCGGAAGCTGTACTGTGGCAATAACCTTCTACGGTCTTTATCTCCTATTTTTTGCGCTCTCTGTCACCTGTAATGCTGAAGGTAATCAGTCATATATCTGAAGATGTTCTTCAAACTTCCATTGTAATTCCTCGGTTAACAAGTTTCCTCACATTCTTTTCAATTAAAAATGTTTGTAGAAAATTGAACTTTTATTTTATTTAACTTCAATATTATGAAGTTGTGTTTAATTTTGTAAATATTGAGAAATGAAGGGAAATTTGTATCTCATATTTTAATTGAAAACGTTGAATTGAATTGAAATCATTCAATTATGTGAACTAACTGTGACTCTAGGATAGTTACTGACTATTAACAAGCGATAAACTGAAAAAAACAAAAAGCTACTGATGTGATGTGGACTCTCATGCTGTTGTAAAAGATTTAGCTTCGCGGACTTTAGATTATATTGAGTATATTTTCAGTCTTGAGAACGTCACTTTTAAAACTCTCAACTAGTTAAGATCAGAATTCACTTAATTTTAAAAGATAGGCTTATATCAATTTTTTTAATACTTTTAATGTAGATGAAGAGTTTTGTGTAATTAATAGTTTTTCAAAAATTCGACTGAGTCACTGACGATGTTGTAGAACCGTTCCATGATGAAATAAAATTCAGTCAGCTTGAAAATTTGTCCTGTGTGGTCACGAAACCATATTCCTGTACCAAATAAAACTGTAGAATTTGACAATATATGTGTTTTTTATTTCAATATAGTTTTCCATAATTTGCCCACATATTATTCATAATATAACCGTATTTAATGTAATAAAATTGTAACATCATTACAATGATATTACAATATCATGTTGAATTATCATGCATATGGTTATGGGTATTTCATTGGTAAATCATCCAATAGTATCATACTCCTGTTACCTTCAATAGCTAGACCGCCTTCTTCGAGATCTGTCATTCCAAACCGGAGCATATTACAATTTACGAATCAAGTAATCACAAAAGCTAATCACTTTCACAAACTTATTAACAATCAAGTCGCATCCATATACGACTAGAAGTACAAACCACACAAAGCCTCATAAACTAAAAGGGAAGAAGTATTTAATGATCAGCTCCACTTGTAAGAAGACACAAATATTGACTGAATATTGAACGAGTCCCATAAGTTCACATTGACATGAGTTCGACATGACGTAATCCCTATCCGTAATGCATGAGCAGTCTGACTCATTGCAGGTGATTCACTCTTAACTGGTTGGTCTTTGAAGAAACTTTAGAGATTCTTCCATCTTCATATTTCTCGAAAACACTTGATTATTCTAATGCAAATTTTAATATCTTCACGTGAAAGCTTGAATAAAAGAACGACCGTTTAGTGCTTAGCTTGATGAAGTGCGTCGTTCAACTGAAGATCTATTCAGCTTCTCATTCAGTAGCTTGAATGTAGTTTGCTAAATGTTCGCCTAATATGGAAACTGAAAGGACAAACACAGTCAAACATTTTTATTGATATCGTATCTATAAATACCTCAGACAACGTTCGGAGCTAAACTCAAAAGGATTAGAATGCGATAAAGAGTGAAGGAAAGAATAGAGATAATAAGGTGATGTGGTGGTGAGTGGAGAGTGGATGATGCGGAAGAAATAAAGGAAATTGAAAGGAGAGAGAGAAGCTATTCTGATTGCGATAATCAGACTCTTCTCTCGGAAAGATTTGCAGGCTTCACTGACCGTTCTATGCTTGAATATGACTTTTATCGCTACCTAGCAGCAGAGAAATTTTATACAGATTGTTTATTCTATACTAGCAGTGTGCAGCCCACCTAAACTACATTGATACATATTATTGTATTACTGTATTAATTTCTCATTATCCTTTTCTATCACTCTCGCAAAAGCCTACCTACAAACTACCATTCTAAGCAATGCAATTATATAGGCATCATCCTCAGAATACTGTATTGAAATTTTTAAATCTTTCATGACGATATTACATGAAATATATTATGAAATCGCCAATTAAAGTTGCATTGTGAGAAATAAACTCAAAATGTAAAATCAACATTGTTAATAATATCGAGTGACCTGGCTTGCTCAGGTGTCAGAGTTGAAAAAGGTCGCAACTGTATTCTATTACATGGGGAGTTCGGAAGTTTCGTCACCACAAAATTTCTGTTACTTTCCTGAATTGAAATACTATTGTGTTGTAGTAATAATCATTATTATGGATCAAGACTAATTTCCATATGATAAATACTCATAATATTATTGTAGATATTATTGAGAGCTGTTCGATCACGGTTGATAGTTTATGGCTGTTAATGACACTTCATTTAAAAATATATTTTGAATTGAAATAATTGAAATACTATTGTGTTGTAGTAATAATCATTATTATGGATCAAGACTAATTTCCATATGATAAATACTCATAATATTATTGTAGATATTATTGAGAGCTGTTCGATCACGGTTGATAGTTTATGGCTGTTAATGACACTTCATATAAAAATATATTTTTTCATATGATATATTCATCTACATATTCTTTATTGATTGATACAATAAGTACATCATCAAAATGATAGGGAGAGAAAAAATAAGGGTACCTTGTGCTATTCCTCTCCCAAATTTAGATAAGGTTACACAGTGTAACCTTACACATATTCCGAAATAGGATAAGTCTTGTAGTTGTTATATTATATTTTCATAATATCAACTTATATTTATTTGAATTATAGTATATATTTCATATCTATCTATAAAAATTGTTATATTTTGGAATCTCTCTCAAATATAATTTTTCCAGCACTGAACCAAAATTAACTCTACCCTCAGCGTTATTCTTCGAGTGAAAGTTTCTCACTGCTATAGTGTCTGATCCAATGATAAAAGGGGCAACAAAAGTAATAATAATTATAGTCTTGAACGTATGTGATGAGTTGACTGACAGCTTGCATGTGTCTTGCCAAATAGCCTACTCACCAGAGTGTAGAGGTAAAGGTAATAGGTATAACTATAGCGTATAGGTAATAGGTAGGCTCTATTGGTAGGAATTGAGTGTGAAGGTGAGTATCCCTCCCATCCAGTCTAGAGCAGTGAGTATAGAATGCAATTCTATAGTTACATTCTATACTCACTGGTCTAGAGCCATACAATATGGTTGGTTATACGGTACCAAAGTATAGATAAACATGAACTAAAAGTCCTAACTCCGCCTAATAAAGAATTTTTTCATTTCATTTTCATTTCATTTCATTTCATTTCATTTCATTTCATTTCAACTATGAATATAAGGACTATACACATTCACGGTTTATCTCTATCATACATGACGGACTTGTGAGTTGGCCGGAAGAAATCTCACTTTTATTAACGTTGCACTCGTGCCAGGCCCACTATCTAGAGCTCGTTACCTGCCAATCAAATGGCAAACCTCTCATTAAACTGCTGTACTATAACATGTACTCCCACTCACAATTTACAACGCTTCTTGATTACGGTATATAGATCAAGGTGGGCAAATTTATAAAAAGTACAGTATCTTTCATAACTTCTCTATTTTTTTTATTTCATAGGATACTAGCCGGCAGGCTCGCTTCGCTTTCCTTATCCGTCTAGTTAGGATATCGATTCATTCAAAACATTCATGTCTTACCTTTTCAAGTCCTCAATTTTTGAAAAAATATTTAAACACAGAACAAACAAAACTAAATAAAAACACAAATATATTGTCAAATTCTAGAATTTGTCAACATATTTGTGTTTTTATTTCGTTTTGGACCGGTTCTAGATCATTGACAGTGACTCAGTCGAATTTTTACAGAACAAACAATTGAAACGTTTCTATCGGTGTATCCGGCATAATTTGGTGATATCTCTTAAACCCTCCAACTTTAAACCAACCAATAATACTAGTGGAATAAGAAGCACTGATTTTATTTAGTATAGTGACAGTATAAAGTTAATATCATTAGGGTTCAGTCATTCTTAAAAACATATTTAATTTAAATACAAATGGGAAACTGTAAAAATAACTTAACTATTAACTTAAATTAACTTAATTAAATTAAATTAACTTAATTATTAACTTAATGTATAAATTTAAGGTCATCTTAGCACACCATTTTTAGACTTTAGTTAGGATTGAGCGCCAAATTGAAAACAAAATTTATTGGTTCTAGGAAAAGCTTAGGAAACGCCGAGAAAACTCTTGGAAACGGCAATTTTAAGCGAATCTTCCAATGGTCACACCATTTATCAACTAACTTTTGCTAAACCTAAATATGGACCTTGAACAATTCCGTGACAATTAGTTCTTGAATAAAACCAGAGATAAAATATATTAACCAGAGATGAATATATTCTTCTGTCTGATGAAACTGAGAAAACGCAAAAAAAAAACGTTTGAAAAATGTCTATTTGTATATTTGTTTTTCGTCCTACAGACCTAATTCTCTCACAAACTGTATTTCCCCAACAAAGAAACAGTCATGATAATATGTTTCTGTGATAAGGATAGAAACAAAAATTATTTTTTTCTTCCTAATGAGAGTATCTTTGAAATGAAGCTGAAGATTTCCATATCACGTACTGTATCAAAACTGTAAATTGTTGACAAAGAAGTTTAGAATAGTTGAAAATGGAATGGAACTGAGTAGGCCTACCGTGCGACAAAAAGCTAGCAAAATATATAATTAATATATACAATTTCATAAGATTCCTTTTTACTATTACAACTAGATGAATGGGAGCTTTTAGAAGAGATAAAAGTTTGTTTAAAATACGTAAAAATCCCAGTACCGGTAAGTTAAATTACGCGTAGTTAAATTTTTATTTGTTAAACCTGTATTTATGAATAGAAAAATGTATCTGCCTTGTGTTTACAATACTACTGATCGGCTATCGGTGATTGACCGATCGAATCGGGAAGCAGTCACTTGTAAAGAAAATGGATTTCAGTACTTGAAGGAGTTATTAGTCACACTAGCACAAATAATTCTTCTCAAGAAGGTCTACTGTTGCAGCCAGCTATTCCTAGAATAGCTTGCAGCTCCTAAATATAGTGAGATTCACTATTCTGTCAGTCAGAATTGGTTGAATGAGAAACATTGATGGAATTTATGGAGAATTCTGACAGTTTGAATACATTAACAGCATAATGATCCATCTATCGGAATGACTATTCTCCCAACAGTTTTCTCAAGCATTGAACTCGGGTGAACCCTCATGAGTGGTTATCCACTCTAGAAGCTGATGTTATTCTATTATTGATACCAGGACTAGGATATGGCTGAAACTGTTTCATTTAAGTTCGGTACTTGAATATTGAAAGAATGTTTCTGAGGGCCTTTTTTCAAGATAAGTCTATTCAGTTTATATTCATCGATCAATAACTCGAGAGGAAAACATTATTGTACTCATATTTTGGCAACAACTAGTTGAATATTAAAACGCGATTTAAGGTTGACTATTCTTCTATTTTTAAATGAAGAGAAACTTAGTAACTAGCAAAATCAAAAGGATAATATGAGAAAGAATGGGAGCATATGGAATTTGAAGAATAAACCATGTACCTATTTTCTTCGTTTCGTACCTAGTAAAACCAAATGATATTATGGAATGAGTAAAGAGGAAAAATGTATCATTTGAAAAATATACCATATGTATGGTACATTCTTCCATTTGATTTTGTTACTGAATTTCTCTCCATTTGTTGTTGTACAGCGGTTCTCATGACCATATTTATTTTGGAATACTTGGGCGTGTCTTCTCTCGGCCAATACAGTGGAGCTCAACCTTCATTGGTCAACCACTAATGGCCAACCGCAGAGCTTCACGCTCCACCCATTCTATATATTCTAGTGCTCAATGTTTGAGCTTTTAGTTTACTAGAGATCAAATTGTTTTAAGAAATAGTGTTTTTGACGTAAAGTGTTTTAAGGTAAAGTTTCATCTAATATATATCTACCAAAACATCACCTTCACAACAACACAGAAAGCATGTACAATTGGTAGCATACAATGTTCAAGTACAATTACATTATTCCCCCTTTATATCAACTAGTAGTTCTGTGAACAGTAGACCTCGCGCAGTTATAACGACGTCCCAAACCATAAGCACATTCACACTGATACACTAACTATTTATTTGATCAGATCATGCTTACACAAGATTTAATTATCATATAACGCTTTCCGGAATTTAGCGCGAGAAAACCAGAAGACATCTAGTCGCCCAGATGAGCTGTTATAAGTTCTTTGCATCCTATTTAATAGTGCATAAAAATAGCATTCAATGAGGCATGCAATGAGGCATGCAATTTATAGTCTACACAGCTGCTAATTTTTTACCAAGTTACATTGAGATATTGAATTGCATGCGTCATGGCATGCAATTTATAGTCAACTCGACAGCTGATTTATGATGAATAATTCTATAGTCTAATTTTCACTCTAATATTGACGTATGAAGGAGGCTCCTTTTTCCTTTTATATTATCCCTTGAAATGCAAAATTTCCAAAAACCTTGTATATACGTCGACGCGCAATTTAAAAAGGAACAAACCTGTCAAATTTCATGAAAATCTATTACCGCGTTTCGCCGTAAATGCGCAACATATAAATATATAACATTTAAACATTAAGAGAAATGCCAAACCGTCGACTTGAATCTTATACCTCACTTCGCTCGGTCAATTAAATACGTTTCTCATAGAATATATTCATGTGGGTTAAGTGGAAGAGGGGGCTCTTATTGCCTCAATTTCGCCCACATCACTTTTAAAATTGTAAAGTGTAAATAAAAGGCATTAGGGTATCTATCTATCTATGTATAGTTCCTAATAGAGAAAATGAAAAGGTCCCTTCAATTCCTCCAGGTTCATGAGTAAATTCATCATTTGAATTCAATCAAACTTGGAATTTGAAATTCTGTGTGAAACTTCGCCTCGGCTCTATAACCTTGACTCTGAAAGCTATTCTTCTTTGGTGGAAGAAAAGAAATAATGATGACTGATCAAGATTTTATCGATTTTCTTTCCCATTGATACTGTTTTGTTAGGACTGCTTTTTTAGCCAATTCTAATTCAGTATTGATTCATTCTGAAAGCATAGACTAGCCATCAGAATGTTGTAGCCTATTTGAATAATACAGTTAAGATATTGTAAATTGTAATAGAATAAAATGTATTTAATAGTGTATGAAATAAAATAAAAATCACCCAGTATCCTTTCTTAGTAGTAGTCCTATAATAGTTCCATAATGAAAGTGTGAGTGTATCTGTATGAAACCAAAGGAATTCGAAATAAATTTAGAATAAAGACCTTTGAATAAATACTACACCCATTTTTGAAAATACCTGCTTTAAACTTATTCCTAATTTTGAAATTCCGTGAATGGTATACTCCTGAACGCTTCTCTATGGATCGTATTGGAAAGAACTCTCCACTTTTCATATCCTATCCAGAAAAAGCTTGTTCTTCGATGAAAAAAAAAACTCTGGATAAGGCATTTCAAAAACGTAAATGAACTTTTTCAATTCACTGATCAGTAAAACAATATTAGCTTCTTTATACTTATGTAAGGGGCGTGGTCCAGGTGCATCAACTAGCCGGAACCGTTGATTTACTAGGCTGAATCACAGTTTTATTACATTATAAAATCCATTAGATATGACCTTCGTTTTCTTGGCCACTTTTCATCTGCTTTGTGTCTGAGTCATCAGCGTCTGCATGCAACAATGAGCACTGAGCAGCATGATTCTTGTCGGGGAGAAGCTTCAAAATGCTTCTGTCCATCACCATTATATTCCATTACAGGGGTGTGTCCAGGAAATACATTTGTGATGTTACAGATTTAATATGTGATATTATTGAATATGTCTGACGGGATGCATACATCTATGTAAAAGTTTAATTCGATTGTTGAAATTACCTGAGCTACCATGGAAAGATGACGCTGGAAATTTAATTTTTAATTTATGAATAAAGAGGATTCCAATAGAATTGATCAAAATAATTAATTGGGGTGGAATTTCAAAAATATCTAGTTAAGTGTCTTCTAACAATTATTAATGACAATAATATTGAAATCATAGTCACAAATTCTTCATTCCGTTTATTTGAGTAGTATGGTTACACTGCCTCGCATAGTCGAGAATATAATATTATAATTGAGTGGTGTCTTCTAACAATTTTTGAAATCATAGTCACTAACTCTTTATTCCGTTCATTTGACACTGCCTCGCATACTGTCTCTCCAAGTATATGGAAGCTTATGCCATGATAACATACTACGGTACTTCTTTGATCAATAGATAGATCATAGATGAATAGATTGGTAAAATAAAATTGGTTTTACACTACTTAACAAGAGTAAGGATTTTAATGCTGATACCAAATTAACAGAGGTAAAATAGAATAAAATTATTATAATATTGCACAACTGTTTTACTTTTAAACGTGAAAACTCTTTATTCTCCAAACAAAACAACCAGGAATATGAAAATGATAACATTTCAAATAGATAAATTGGAGGCTTCTCTTAAGAACTCATGCCTGATAAAATTCAATTCTAGCTAATCTATATCACCGGAGAAATTGGATATCTCACCAAATATCCAGAAGTATTAGAAGTCTTGAATATTACTCATCTACAGAATTCTTGGAATAAACGCAAGGAGTAACGAGCCTTGAAGTAGTGAGACGAGTCAACAGAGAATAACAATTGTTCGACACAACCAAACACCGTGAATATTGTCTTACTTGGGCTTGGGGCATATTATGCAAACAATGGAAGATACACTTTGCTTCTGTTTCTGGGGAAATATTAAGGTCGTGAGAGCAACAGGAAAACAGGAGCATATTATGAGAGAAAATAGATACTATCATTATTGTTTTTGTTACTAAGGTTCTACACTAAAAAACTTGCTTTTGCTACAGAGTATGAATTCTAGATTCTACAATTTTAAGGAATTTAATCGATACTCAGTATTCAATGCTTTTGTAGAAGATGCGTGATTTTGCATCACACATTATTGCGCAACCTCATTCACGGGACGGTCGCAATTTATTTGAAATTTATTGAATAAGGGGTTGGGGTTGGGGCAGTCCAGACCATGCACCCTCGCGCTCATTTAGATTTCGTGCGCTGACCAGTCACGTGACCCAGAATCACAGTGACCGACGGCACCTTATTTGCAAAGCAGGTCGACCAGGCGGTCGATCCGTTTTATCGCCGAAAAGAGTTTGACCCCTCTCCAACAGTGAACTGTAACATATTCTTCAATGAAGGACTTCTGGGCTGCATTTTAGAGAATACTTCGGTACTATTATCATGTGATATTTTCATTTTTCCATCTAATCAAACCAATATTTAACTCAGTTATTTCAATATTACAATGATAAAAAACTCCATTTTTTCTCAAGATCCAACCTACCAAATTTCAGATTGTCATCCTAAAATTGTGGCGTAGAGGCCTAATGACAGGAACAAATGAGAAAAATTGAAAAATGGCAGAAAGCCTGCTAATCAACTATCTCCGTAAACAAAGCCATAGTGCATGACAGGTAGTTGATGGTAACGTCAGCACAGGTAGGGCTCCTACACTAGCTGATATAGATTAGCTGAAATCAACAAATTTTTATTGGTGTAGGAGCCCTACACCAAGTTTAAGGGTGACCACTTTCAGAGCCGAACTCCCCTAAATGCCAATTATGAGTTTAAAAACCGCCACCCGGTGGTTCAGACCCACGTTGGTCCAATCATTATCTTCATCTATCTCTCATTACCTTCGCACAAGCCTAGAACTTCGAAAAAATCCAGCGGCTACTAGAATAATTTTTGTGATTGGTACCGAATCGTTTTGTACCACAGCAAGGTTCGTTATTGAGAATAGTTTACAAACACGGCCATATCATGTATTTTATATCCTTATGGTTCCAAGATATTTTTTCTTTTTAGGTCCACTAATAGCCAAAAACTCCAAAATAATCGCATATTTCACAAATAATTCACCCTTACAATCAATGGTACACCTCTATTTACTGAGGCTTTTGATAATCGAGGATATTATTACGTTGGAATTTTTCTATATTTCTTCTGAGCTATTAAGTATAAACCATAGGATTTGGTCAAGTTTCATAACTTTTTCTATTTCTAACAATAGGATTGCCACTATAACATTCGTCAATATTAATTCTATTATTTTATTATTAATTTGTATGATATTCTACTGTGAAAAATGTAGAAAGTTTCAATCTCGTTGGTCCGATACTCTCCTGTCGCTCAAAAAAAGTTACAAACAAAAAATTTGAGTTTTTTAATCAGTAATTTTACAAACCCTGCAGGGGATAATTCATCGTAGAAACTTCGGATTGAGTTTTCAAGTCTCGTCTATTCATCTTCTTCAATAACTTATCACACAATAAATCTTCCCAAACCATTGAAGATTACTCATAAAACCGGGATACATCACAGCTCTTAAGATTTTTTTGGATGTTTTCTGTAATAATAAAGCTACTTTCGTAACAATGTTGACAGAAAAATTATTAAGCTCTTGGTATAGTCAGAGGTAGTCCAATTATTAAATGACTGGTATGGACTAAAATCTAATTTGAGAACTCAATGAATGATTGACTGATTCTTTCCAGTATGATAGTGGTTCAGATTGGCTTCACCAACTTATATGTTTGTTATAGCTTCTATTGTATCCTATTCATTTTCCACTCAACAATGAGAGACCACAAAATTATCGATTCTTATTTCCTTCTAGACCGCAAATAGAATTGAATTATTGTAGTGAAGCGTTCGATGTTAGAGCTATCTGTAGCTGGAGATCATAGACCTTGTTTGCGTTCTAAGTTCAAACACAGGGGTTGTTATTGATTCTCATATACAGCAGTATTGTTGGTTGCTTCATCTAATTTCAGATAGAAGAATAGGGTTGTAGCTTCACAATGTCATACTATACCGATAGGCTCTACTCCATTTCAAATCATTCTTTCAGTGTCTACTTCCGTCTCAATTTGTAGACTAGTTTTTCATATTTTTTCTTCAAAAACCAGTTTCCATTTGGAAACATCATTGATGTACCTAATAAAGTTTGAAAAAAAGTCGGGTAATAATAAAAATACTTGAGAAAATCAAGTTCACAGTGAATAATTATTAATAATTGATGTATATTGAATTTAAGTCAATGATCTCTGTTTCAGGAAACGAAAAGAGCCTATTTTCAAATGAGAGAAAAATAAATTGAAATAAAAGATTAGGCGCCTGTTTCATTGACCGAGCCACGGTATATAGAAGATATACCGATATAGATATAGCCGATATAGATTTTCATCTAATTACCGTGGACCGAGCGAACCATCGACTAAGATTCAAGTCGATGGTTTAGCATTTTGAATGTTTAAATGTTCATATGTTGCACATTTACGGCGAAACGCGGTAATAGATTTTCATGAAATTTGACAGGTATGTTCCTTTTTTAACTTCGCGTCGACGTTTATACAAGGTTTTTGGAAATTTTGCATTTCAAGGATAATATAAAAGAAAAAAGGAGCCTCCTTCATACGCCAATATTAGAGTAAAAATCAGACTATAGAATTATTCATCATAAATCAGCTGACAAGTGATTACACAGATGTGTGGAGAAGCCAGTCTATTGCTGTATTTCCATAAGGTCTATAGTTTCAATCAGGTACTTGTGGATGAGAATACTGCGTGAGGTCTACTGTTCACAATACTGCGTGAGTTTACATGCTCAATATAGCCGATAAAATCAGCTGTTCCTGTATTACTGCACTTCTAAGTTTTTATGAAACAGGGGCCAGGTGATAGGTGTAAAACTATTTTACCTGCATAAAATTGATCAGTTGCGACCTGAAAACTCTGACACTAGACCTGAGCAGCCAGGTCACTCTTATTATTATTATTATTACCTGCATAAAATTCATGAAAAAATCATTGATTGTCATGTGAAGGTAAGTGCGTAGTGAATATTTATTATTTTTCAGTGATATTTTATAGGCTTTTCATCAACTTCTTGAATTCATAGCCCAATTGATAAAATTTAATTAGGTTTCAAATATTGGAGTAGAGTGAAATGCTTCGCGGCAAAAATTAATACTAAAAATAATAAAACATTTGATGGTAAACCTATTATAATTTGGTTATTTATTATTGATTTTCTGTTGAACAACAGCCTGGGATGTTAATGTATTGATTGGCGAAAATTATCAATTGTTCAATCGCTAGAGAAGAATAGGCCAACACCAGTATGTCTCAAAACAATACAATGGATACAATACTCTCATTCATACCAAGCAAACATCAATACAAGAATCATCATCATTTCTCGTTTCAGTATGTGTTCAAACTTTAATCTTTGTCAAAACTCATCGGTTTGAAAACTTGGAATTTTCATCAAATTAATTTGCGAAACTTTGAATATCTTCAAATCAAATCTATAAATAATTATTCAAAAATTGAAAACAAAAGTAATTCACATAGCTCTATGCACTATCTCCGAAGTTCTATTGAACCTGTCAAAGCAACCAGAAGAAGAATACCATAATTATGTAGAGCATGATATCACCAATATAACACTACATTATCATTAAACATTTTTCAATTGCTGATTCTCTGTTATCAGGTAAAAGCAGGTAACACCGGTCGTCTATGACAGGCTACGACTCTACTGTTGCATAATTATACCGGCAGGTCTGATATCACAATTCAAGAATTCTTATCAAGGATATTGATGGAGATGAGAATTCTTAATGCGGATTCCCAGAGTGAACGTATCCGGTGAAGTGAGAATATAATTCATATGAGTTATAATGGGACTATTCATACTCGTTAGGCCGGATTGATGGAGTAGTACCATTCGAAATAAATTATTTTACTGTATCTATATTTTACTGTAATGGTCACTGTGACGGTCAAAGCCGGTTAAATTTTAATCGTGATTAATTTTACGAGGATCAATCAGAGAAGGCTTTTTCTCTGATTGGTTCTCGTGAAATTAATCACGATTAAAATTTAGCCGCCTTCTCTGATTGGTTCTCATGGAATTAATCACGATTAAAATTTAACCGGCTTTTGTGCAATCGGGACACTGACTTTGATACTGATATGCCTTCATTTTGCATGTACCGGCCGGTCAGAAACCGGTATCATGAGGTATAGTAACTCACCAAAGTAGCGGTCAGACGCAAAGGTGGGGGGTCATGTAGTGTCCTCACGCATGTAAAGATCGTAGCTGCAGTAGGGTCTGCCAATCAACCAGTCCTGGGGACACCGCATCTATTATCACCTGCCGTGATAAAAGATTATCAGCTGCCGTGATATTAAGCGCGGTAGACCGACCGACTTCACAGAAGACACAAGCAACACTGCAAGCTACGCCGTCGGCAGTCGGCACTTGTTATGATGTGCACGTGTCCCCCCTTGACCTCCTCCTCCAACACTCACACCCCCGCCGGTCACGTGATCGACCACCTGCACCCCCCTCCCCACCGCCTGATGTGATGCACCTGTCATGATTCACTTCTGAGGTAGACACCGAAGACCGGAGGCGGAAATTGCAACGCCCGCTATTAGGCGCAGAAAGAAAACGTTGGAATGGCATCTGGAAAGAAGGAAAGACCTTTCAATAGAGAGATAGTGCAACAATGCAGTTTATAATGCTACAAAACTCTTAAACTCAATCGTAAATTTGAAAGTGTGCTATGAGGACCTAAGAAGGATGAATAAATTCGTCTTGGTGTCGTCAAATATATAGGTTTAAAGATTTACACAGTAATGTTGTGGAATTTCTCCATAATAATATAGTGAAACAAATTAGACGTTGTCGGTTCCATATGTTATTTATTTTGATCAAAATAGCTTCGAGATGCTCAGGGCATCCATCATCAGTGAGCGGATTCTCAACACCTCAAAAATTTATTGAAGATAATGATCTGAGCATCAAATCTATTATTTCGATAAAATTAGTTATATTTAGAACTGATAGCATCTTTTCCATTCTTCCCAAATATAATATATTTCTTATTTAGAAGTGAATAAACAGTCAGTGTACTACTGCTCTATAATGCTCACAAATAAATACATTTAGCACTCTTTCAATACTCTTTTAACAGTACCGTATTTGCGATCGTCATCTTGTTCTACTTATGACTAAATCAGAGAATTTTGTATGATCTCTCACTTATTGGAATTTTAATAATGTCAATATAATACCCCACTATAAGAAGTACAGTTTTATAAATCAATCATTGTGGCGCTTCATTTGAAATGCATTCCAATCCTGCAAAGGAACCGAGCACGGTGATTATAATATTTTTTTTCGGGAATGAACTGTATCACAAAAGAAACACCATATTTATTCCAAGGAATTCAAATTTTTAAACCGACACAGAGTGATGGCTACTGAGATGTACAGTCTGATTCTACCCCTGCCTATTGATACCGGTTGGAGAGGTCCATAATTTGAGAACTATTTACGATACAGCGTATTTCGCGTAATGCGTCAAAAATTTTGCACCAAAATGGCGATATTTACGGCGTTGTTTGCTTTATATTAATATCAGATAGGGAAACTTCCAGTTATAAGGTATAATATGCATGTGGTGATAAATCTATACCTCATTCAAATTAACTTCCAACTTG